>NC_062578.1:26045000-26112500 GCF_022837055.1 Prionailurus viverrinus
TGCGCTTAGTTTCTAGTCGCGTTCTGATTTGGCGTGATACACCCAGACAAGGCGGTGAATGCCAACAAATTGGGGACAGTTTACTAGAAGGGACTTTCTCTTTCAACCGGGTAATGAAACCATTTGTGCCTTCCTTCAAACCTGAATTAACTCCAGAGAGGAAGGAGTTAAGGGATGGATGGGCAGTGGAAGAGGAGTCCGCAGACTCCCTCTCCGTTCAGCAGGTTGATTATTAGCAAACGCTGATGTGCATTAGTTGCCTTACAGTCATTAGCTTGTACCTCACGGTCTCAGCCGTTATTCCTAAAATATCAAGCTTGAGCTTCGGAAGGGTCCACCACCCCCGTTCGTTAAATATTTTTGAAACATATTTGAATGTCTGTGATTGAAGATGATTAAACTCACCGTAATACCGTTACCTTATCCCAGGTATTTGGCAGTAGATTACAGGCACGCAGGGGCAGTATTAGCCAAATCTCATCAAGCTTTTAGACAAATTGCAAAATAACAATTAGTGCTTATGTAAGTTTATCTAGGCTCTTAAACTGCAGGCACGTGACTGTCTTGTTATGGTATTGATCAACTTTCTTGCCCTCGAAAATACAAATTTCAGAATGACATCATGCCCAGTAGGAGTAATTAAAGCTATCTGATGAGGGAATTTAGAAGTTGAAAGGGATGATTGTAATTGATCCTGATTCAATCCTATTACAGCTTTTTATAGTGTAAGCTCTAGAGAAAGCACATTCCTTGTCAAGACTTTATTTTACAGATTCCTTTGTGTGTGCTGTGTTTTCTAGTCTCTATTTTTCCTTTTAATTTTTTTTCTTCCTGTAGTAAATAATGAGCTGCCGCCTGAAATCCGGCTTGCCAGTGGTCAGCTAATGGGTGATGACCTGTCCCTCCTTACTGCAGGAGAGCTGTCACCTTATATCAGTGACCCAGCGCTGAAGCTATTCCAGTGTGCTGTTTGCAACAAATTCACCTCTGACAGCCTGGAGGCCCTAAGTGTGCATGTGAGCAGTGAGCGCTCTCTCCCTGAAGAGGAATGGAGGGCTGTGATTGGAGATATCTACCAGTGCAAGCTCTGTAACTACAACACTCAGCTCAAAGCCAACTTCCAGCTCCACTGCAAGACTGATAAACATATGCAGAAATATCAACTGGTGGCCCACATTAAAGAAGGGGGTAAAAGCAATGAGTGGAGGCTGAAGTGTATTGCCATTGGCAACCCCGTTCACCTGAAATGTAACGCCTGTGACTACTACACCAACAGTGTGGATAAATTACGCTTGCATACCACCAATCACAGGCACGAGGCGGCCCTGAAGCTCTACAAGGTAAGCAGCGACATCCATTTCCGTTGGCACAGAGCAGAGCAGGGAATTAACTGTTTCAGGGCTTGGAGCGCAAATCTGCAAGTTCAGGGAAAAAAAAAAAAAGAGCAAAAGGAGAGAGGGGCAAGGTACACAGCTGCTGCTTAACGTTACTAAACGTAGACTGAGATAGATGGAATTGGAGAATTTATTTACAAGGTTTGCCCTGTGTCCCTTTTATACCTATCTCAGTGGCATTGCTGACTTTACTGGTTTCCCAGAAATAAAATAAGCCTTCTGAGTAGTTTCACATAAAAGTCATATTGTTATACTTCTTGCATTGATTGATTTAAATAAAACACAAATATGGCGCTACTCTTGGCTAAGTGTTGATGGTTACAGGGAACAGATGACAAGAACAGTCTACTCCGTGAATACATCATCTTTTGTTTGTTGTCAAACAGGGGCGATCCAAACACAGTGCGTGCGTGCGTGTGTGCATGTGTGTGTGTGTGTGTGTGTGTATGTGTGTGTTTTGTTGTCGTTGTTTTTCTGTACAAAACAACAGAGTAGACACATTCTCCCTTAGCATCAGTTGGAAGTCTTCTACTTAACTCAGTTGTTATTTTACATGACCTTTCCCAGCTGGAAATGGTTTTATTCCCAATGGGTGGGGCACAAATAAAAATGTTCATTAAATGGCAAATATACTTTTATCTTTGCTGGAAAAAAAAAACTATGCAGATGTAATGAATATGTGCAACTGGTGAACCCCATTTATTACACAACTTGTCTCTGCTTTTTCTAAATCCTAATTACTGGTTAATTTATTTTGTGAGTCTGTTTACTGGATTGGCTTGATCGTCTTGGTTCTTGTACAAACGTAACAGATTCATTTCTATGATGAATAACTTGGTAACTTATTAAAAACTTCTTTTGTCTAGAGGATATTAAAATTCAGAAAATATTGCAAGCCATTAGTCATTGTAACCAGCTCTAAATATGATTACAAAATCCATTTTGCAAGTGTTATCTATTGATTTATACTAGAAATCAGTGATAACTATACTATCAGGAGTCAACCAGTGATTATAATACCTATGGCTTTTCTAATACTATTTCAAACTATAAACACACAGCAAAAAGGGCAGGTTGTGGCTCTCTAGAGCAGGTGCAGGAATTGTTTATTTGGTTTGGACTGGCACTATTCGTTTGGGTCGTTTCTTGAGGTCCAAATTCTAGATTGGTGTACTGAGCGTAAAAGCCTAAAGATGTAGAGTGAGAGTTTGTAACATTGTCCCTGTGATATCAGCGCTCTGTGGATCAACAACGAAAGCGTTAGATTTGGGTTACAGAGTTTGAGGGGAGTGCCAACCCTAATGTAAGATACAAGCTTCTAAGTTGATGGCATTGAGCATATGATACAAAGGATTCATTGTATTATAATCCATACGTTTTGCTCTTCCATTGTCAACTTTTTTTCTGTTGATACCTGACCTATTAAAACTTTTAGAATACCTAGGAGAAAAAAGCAAACATTAAGTTTGTATAAATAATAGATCTCTCGACCCTGGGAGCTATATAGAATATTCATGAACTGTGTTTATATTCACACCGCTCCTCTAACACTTTAAATTAACATGTTGTGAATAGAAGATATAAACGTACAGATTTTTCTATTTTATTAATCTCATGTGGGGAGCTAAAGAGAGGTAGAGTGTTACTGTTTATTTTCTCAGGAAAGGTTGTTTAATCTAATTGTTTGATGATTATTTAAACGTGCGTGTATATGTGTGTATTAAGTTTATCTATTCACTCCATGAGTATGAGTTGATCACCCTCACTATCTGCAGAGCAATTTGCTAAGTGTCAGAGTTACTCTTGAAGTTCCTTTTCAGGGAGAGTTGGATATTGCCTTTGAATAGAAAACAACCAAATGAGATAAAAGCTTGTTTATTAAGGGGGCTTTAAAGCAGAGAGAGCTTTAGATCCTAGAACCAAAGGATGTATGTACTCTTCCCTTAAAAATGTTGTAAAATCATATAAAAATTTACTTTTTCCCCCACTGTTCTTTATTTATCTCTTAAATACTCAAGTGTCTTTGTAGTGTAGTGTCTAAAAATGGTAAGCCAACAAACAAAAACACACTTGGAACAAAGTTACCTTGAATTAAGAGAAGATTGAGGAGATAAATATTTGAGCTGTTGAAACTTGGTGTTGGACAATCCAACTATATTATTTTGCATTATCCTTCAAGGAGCATTCATTATCCCTAGTAGTAACTAGATAAGTACTCCAGAATAGGAATGTGTTGAGGTTGCCTTCTCTAAACTGATTTATAGAAACTGTATGAGTCAGATATAGAGGATTTTCAAGTGTAGTGATGAGAATATTAGCAAGCTTGGTCGGCTTGTGTCGGCAAAATGAAATTGCTTCATAAGTAACATTAATTGCTTTTAAATGAGAACCTAACAAATTGGCCTGGGCCTGGGAAAAAAAAAATGATGGTCTGTAATAGGCTAAAATATTAAAATTAGAGTTAAAATAGTTTCTGAGTTAATGACTAGACAATAATCTCCTATATAAAATTCATTTTCATTAGGAGTTTAATTTACATCATTTTGCATCGTGAATTATTCAGACTTTAAGGGAAAGTGACAAGTAGCAGTTATAAGACAAATACAGAGCTGTGAGAAAACAGCTTTTCTCGTTATTGACAACATATTGATTCATAACGCTCTAAATGCGGTTATGTGTCAGTTCGATTTGAATAGACCACTTTACCTCTTGCATTGTCAACCTGGAGCAGTATTACTAAAAGAAGTGTGTGTCCTTATTTCAGTTTCAGGAGGTTAAAGGTTAAAGGTTGAGGGTGAGCTTGAAAGCATCATCTGCCTAGCTGCTTAACTTTAAACTGATCAATTTAATGAAAATCTGTTTTACAGATGTTGTTTTAATGTATTTGGCAGGATTTAGGCAGCTTTAACATTAGACGTATGCTAGTAAAAATTATTTCTTTATTTGACCAGAACAACACCTTTCCTTTTATGTTTAAGGTAGAAGGCTTGCGGGTTATGGTATTTTGGCAAGGAACCCAGAGGCAGAATGTGTTGATGATCTTTCCATCTGGACTCAAAAAAAGAATACCTTTATGTCTATTGCTAACGATGACTGCAAAAACAAACAAAGCTGTATTCATTTTTTGGCAGTATTATTTTCCTTAGAATTTTTTTTAAAAAGGAATTTTGTTATTGTTAAGGAACCCTTACTCTTTTCTTCAAGCAGAATTCTCTGAAGCGCTAAGTTAAGCACTATTAAATTTTGATTTTTTTCCTCCAGAAATTTTAACGATGAAGCAAACTTGGTCTAGGAAATTAAAACAATAAAATGAAACTACATATTGCCCTTAATCTTCTCTTTCAATGTATAAAAGTACTTTTAAAGTGAGGTTAGTAAATGCTAAGTGAGAGATAGCCACAATCAGGGTTGTAAGGTAAAGTGTGCCTGTGTGTGTATTTTCATCTACATCTAGATTGAGATATAATGCAAAAGCAGTGTTTCTTAGCCAACCACTTTATTGTGTTTGATTATATTCTTCTAATCTCACACCTTTGCATCCTCTACAGATTTCTGTCAATTGATAATCACATAATATGTCCTCAATAATATTTGTAGGATGAATACATGAATCCACTGAGCTATGTATTAAAAACAAAAACAAAAACAAAAACCTTTACTTCCAACCCTCCTTTTTAAAAAATGCATCGCAATTGGTCTACCCCTTAAATGATCCCAAACTTTTCCTAAAGAGTAGAGTAAAAAGATATAATGAAAGCCACTTAGCACTACCCGTTCAAACCGAAGAAGAACAAATATGACTTTGGCCATATTTCAGTTTTACAGTTAGTTTACCTTGGGCTCAGAACGGACAAGACTTTTCCAGGCAGCTGATTGGTCTGCCCCCATCCTATGCAGGGCTTGAAAATCCTCTTGCCACACCTGTAATTCAGCTGCTCTTATAATATTATATGTATTTTTAAGTGAGGTGTTCACAGCTTTGCTGGTTCAAAGTCAAAAGCTTAATTATACCAGCCTTTTTTCTTCCTGCATCTGCTAGGAGTGAAGCAGAATAGTCTGTCTGAATTCCATAATGCTGTTTTCATATTTGGATTTCAAATTGGCTGAGAGCAGTGAATGAATCTCTTGTCTCCATGGTGAGCAAAGGAACACACGTGGGATTTAGTCCTAGGTAACTTTTAGTGTAACATTCCCCCAAGGAACATTTTTGGAGTTTTCTCATTAGCCATGTTATGGATGAAAGCATCCGGGTTAAGAACTAAAATCAAGGTGTGGGGGAGGGTCACAGAAGAGAATGCAAGGAGCCACGTTGGGGAAAGTATGTGGCAAGGAAATAAAAAATGGAATAATTAGCTTCACCTACCATTTTGCCTCTTTTTTTTTTTTTACTAGTAGGAAATAATAACCCGATCAGTTTGGAATTAACAAAGAATCACAAGCATTTTCATTTCAATAGGCCCGAGTCCAACTTTGCAATTTAAAATCAAATATACCAGATATGTACCGTTTCAATTATTGAACTGTCATTGTCCCGGTGTGATGGTAAAGGAGGTCAGGAGATTGTGTGGTGCACATTTGCATAAAAGTCATTGTGCAGAAGGAAATTGGAATATGTGTGTGTATCTACGAAACCCAAACAGGTTTCTCTTAATCTTATTCTAGTCATTTGTTTAGATGAAGAAAGCTGTTTTCAGAGATAAACAAAAGTTATTCTTTTCTGCTGCTAAACATTAACCTGAATATGGAAATTTTTACACTTTTTGTATTAGTTTCAGATTTATGTTTCTTTTGAGGTCGAAATGCAGTGTGAAATTTAATTCCAGTTGTAAGATTTCTCTTTAAAAAAGTAATCACAACTCAAATTATTCTATTGTATTCTCATATAAAAAGACGTGCTTGCATAATACTTATAACTAATAAATACGCAGATCAAATGGAGAGGAGCTGGTTAGCTAATAGCAACTAATAAATCACTGGTGTTTTCAGATCGCGATGTAATTGGCCAGCCCTATCTGCTGTGTCTACTTCTGTTTTTAAGCCTGACATTTGCTGAAGCACAGCCATGTGTTATAACATGACTACTCCAGAGCAAATATGGACTTGCTCCCTGCTTTCATATGGCAAGTAATATGTTACACTGTGAGCCCAGCCCCCTCTTTGTATTCCCCTAGAAAAAAGAATGACCCCAAATCTATCTATCCGAGTGTAAAATATGGATGTGAGTGCACATCCACCCCTAAAAGGATTACTGTAGACCAGGCATTAGCAACCTACTACATCCATGTCAGAACAGATGAAATGATTTTTAGTGTCTGAAATTGTTAACAAACCCAGACAAAACTTAAAGGCGGCCGCGTGCGCAAAGGAACCCTCCTACTTTATTTTTGACGTGTCTTTCCTTAACCAGTGCTACCACCTCCCTGCACATCAGGCACTCGCTCTTAATGCTCCTCTCTGTTTCTTTGAAACCCTTCCTGTTTTATCCCACCTAGATCTTCTCTTCATGGAAATGCTCCAGGTTGCAAGATTACCCATCTAATTCCCCAAAGAAAACTAGCATTCCCTTAATTAAGGGGAAAAGGAGCCTTTTCGTAAAAGCAGAATAGCGCATCCAAAGGTGTAAATGACCTTCTAGTCTTTCCCAGGGTGCATTTTGTCTTAAAAGAACTGCTTAATCTGGATGAATTTCGAGCATGTGAGGGGGTGTAGTGACCTTGTCGGGGATGGGGCTTAGGTAGGGCTGTGCCCGACCCTAGGACCTGTCCTCACTCATTTCCCTCTGAACACCGCCACCCCCACCCCCCCACCCCCCCGCCCACACACACACATCGTAGTGCTTCTCGTCTCAGAAACACAGTAAAAAACTCGAGGCTACCATTCACTTCGTTTCAGGACCATGTCAACTCATACTTCATGATTTATGTTACAGCTTTTGCGTAACTTGTGTCCATTCTGTCTCATGTAAAGTGTAGGTATGGTTTAACTAAAAGTAGTAAATCGCTTATGTGTCACCCACCCTGAGGTCATGTAGGTAATGCAGACGAAGGTGTTACCTCATAATTAATGTGCTCTCCTGGCGTGCTTCTTTGGCTTCCGTTTAATAGTCCCTGTCAGTGGAGCTTGTTTAAAATTGCTGAAATGTTCGAATGGGTGCTGGGATGCCACGCAGTAATGCAGCCAGAGTCATATGTTAAGCAGGCCTCGCGCTGCTGAAAGGGTCTTGGCCCGGGGTGGAGTGAGGAGGAGCTGGCATGTGCATAATGACCGTGGTTCTGCTTCCAGAACATCTGGCCTGCCTGAGTTCTACTGGAAATGCTTTACCGAGTTTGCTTTGAGTCTGAGCCTATGCTCAGGCTGAGTTCAATTAGACGTGGAGATTTGTTCATTATTCAGATAATTCAAGCCTTAAAAGGCACTTTTCCCAAATTATCAGTGTATTTCAGGAGAGCTTACGATGATATGATTTATTCGAAAGAGGAACAGCGATGGAGGAACAGCCCCTATAGTCCTTGAGGAAACATCAGCATAGATCCCATAACCTCAGAGCAGTACGGTGCTTGGTACAGACACAAGGGCTAAAGTTCTCTTTGCAGGATGTCTCAGGATATCCTGAATGATATCCCCAGTTTTTCTTCTAATAAATACATAAACATTGATTGAGCACCTACTATGTGCCAGCTTTTAAAATGTCTCTTGTTTATGGACATCCATTAACGTGGTAGGATGTAAGCCATCTGCTCTGAGGTGGTGCTTCCGAACTCAATCTGTTCTCCAGTGTGGCAGGGATATTACTGAAATTAAGGGCTGAACCCCATACACTAGCCATCGAAAGCTTCCAGGAATTTTTTCAACAATGGTTGGTCAAAGGACTGAGTGTGACTGCTCTCTTAACTTAGGTCATCAGTCGTTGTAGAGCAATGTCACTTGATTATCTTGACTTCCTCTTATTGCTCTCTTACATTGGAAGACTTTATTGATCAGTTTCAGGCAAGGGTTATAGTGGGAATTTTAGGGCAGTATAGAGCTTTTCTGTTAGTTGAGACATTTATGTTCTTCATGCGTGAGGATGCTGGATGCATTACCTGGAAAAATGAAAAAGAAAACCACTTAAAGGATGCAAAATGTCAGATTACAACTTCAGTCAACCTTCTTATAGGATCAGGGTGATGATTTAGTTTGATTCTTGAAGAACCTTTGTAAGTCCAGTTTATAATACTGTCAGAGTTCTGCTTAAAGATGAATTATTACAAAGACCAGCTTGTTACGATCATAGATAATAGCAATTGTGTGTGGCAACATTTTATTTCACTCAGTTTCATAATCTTATATTAATATTCTAGTTCTCTTATCTTTAAGGAGAAGTACTTTTGTAGCCTTGAATACATTACTTACATATATTATATTGAGAATGTACACATAAATATAAAAGTATCTTGAGACCATACTCTTAATACTTCATTGATTCAGATCTTCCCAAAGCCTTTCTTTCACTGGAAATGTCATAGAATATGCATCTCTCTTTTCTTGTTGCTTACGGGATAAATGTCAAGGTTATATTTTCCCATTAGGCAATTTTTAAAGAGCAATGTACAGGAAGGTTAAGGTTGAAGAATTCTTTGTCTCTGGTTATCTGCTGATAAAATTAGTGAAATGCAGAGCTGAAGGTGGAAAGAAATGAGCTATTGGTAGGTTCAACTGTATCACTTAACTCAAATTTGGGAGGGAAGCTTTTAAGGTTTTAAAATATTGATTTTTTTGAGTCCATGATGATGTGTCCTGTGCCAAGAAGAGCCTTGTTTATAAATAGAGTTGGAAAATGACTATCTGTATGTGATTTATGAGATATTGGGAAGAAATCTTACCAAAGATATCCCTTCTTTGGATGCCAGATATTCTGTCAACAGTAAAACCAAATTGATAATTGACTTATCCATTTATCCATTTAAAAAGAGGACATAAGTTGACAATAGTCATAGTAAGTTAGACTTTTTATGTGCATTTTCTCATTTACTCTTCCTAACAGTTATATGTTACTATTCCCATTTTGACATATGGGAACCTATTATTCAGAACAAAATGCCCTGCTCAAGTCTTCCCCGATGGTAAGAACCTGTGCTGGAGTTCCAGCCCACGTTATGAGGCCTTGCTAATAAGAAAACTTTCTGTTGCACTTGAGGATAGGAGGAGCAGAAAATGGGAGAGGAAACGGAAGGCCTAAGTGCCAGAGGCAAACTTGCCAATTTTGTCTAGGGCTTAATCATTTTGGAGCACACTTTTATTCTTTCAAGTTAGCAGATTCCCTTAAAGATATAGCAGATGCAACGTAATGTAAGAGCTGGCCAGTATGGATGCGGCCAACTAGAGCGATGGACTTAACACCTGTTGGGTCATCTACAAGCTGGAAGGGGAAACCACTGGTCACAATTGTTACCTGAATATCTCCTGTCACAATGAATTCTTTCACATTAAAAAAAAAAAAACAAACTTCCTTTTACTGGCATTTTTGGGTGTTGGTATATTAAATAGAAAGAACTAATAGAATATTTATCACTTCTAGTGCCTGAGCTCTCAGTGCTTAAGCACCTTTGGAAGCTGCATGAACTCATTCAGGTCACCAGGGTACTTCAGCAGTAATGTACTAAATGGTACCCCTCTGACCTGAAAGAGGGAATGTGTCTCCCTAAGCATTTAACTTCCTAAACAGGAACAACTAAAGCACCGTCTACCCTCTGCCCAGAACTCAATTATCTTTTCCTGACATCCTTATAACTGCTGGAGGAAGTGCTGTTCATTTGCTCCTTATTAGAATCTTAAAATATAATCTTGTGTTGAATTATTATTATTTTTTTTTACTTTTATCTTTCACTTCTTACTTTGATCCATTTTAGTGACAGGATTCCAGAAATTTTCTCTCCACCATATGTTTCTAATACACTTCCTTCCTCTCTCTCCTTGAAATTTTGTTAATGATTCCAATGCAAAGCCCCAAATCTTGTTAGAACTATTTGCACTGACTTAACTTAGAGGTACTAGGGGAAATCTGCCTTCCTAAATCTGGCTACCTCTTCCTACAAAAAAGTGTCGGTAGTCGACATTGCTGCAGTTGACCACATTCGCTAATGAAATGTTCTTTTATTGAAAAGAATAGTCTTACTTTTGAAATGACAGAATTGTTAGCAATACAGAAGCTCCCAATACCTATAACTTGTCTGCGTACAGCATGAATGGACAGTCTGATAATTACAATGTGTAGTACCTTTCAAAGGCTTTAAATATTTCTAACTATGCATTTGGCAAGTCTAAAAATAACACTAGCATATATCCTTAGGGCCTAAAATCATTCCCTGTTCAATTGTAAGAAATCAGGTAGCAAGTCTGATTGCCATCACCTCTGAGAGAGAGTCAGTTTACAAGGCATCTCCTTTAAACGCAACATATATTAGCATTTACCACTGAGTAACTAAGGAAGTGACATCATACATGGGGGAGGGGGAGGATGATTCTTAATTTTCACACCAAATAAATAAAATTGTTTTTATAAATAAGATCAGCATGCTAAAATATGAATGATGCAACATCACGATATACCTTTTAGGATTTGATTTGTTTGGTGAATTTATATTATACAGTGTTTTAGAAGGGAGATAACTGTCTCCTACTTACTATATGATATTATTGCGGGAGAAGGGGAGAGAGAGCGGGAGAGAGAGAATCCCAAGCAGGCTCTGCACTGTCAGCACAGAGCCTGATGTGGGGCTCAGTCTCATGAACTGTGAGATCATGACCTGAGCCAGAATCACGCATCAGACACTTAATCAGCTGAGCCACCCAGGCACCCCAATTATCACTACTTTTTAAAGAGAAGCCCCTCAGTGTCCTCTGAGAAATAATTTGGCTAAAAGTAAGTTCTGGGTTATTATTACTTCTTGTTTATTACAATTAAGTCATTAAAAAAGCACATTTGGATGGAACAATTGTACCAAGTTTTTCCATGATGAGTATTCCCCGAGAAGAATAACCAAACAATCAAAGTCATAACTAAGTTCCTTAAAAAATAGACCTAAGGGGAACTCATAAATAACTTTTTTTTTTCAGAGAAAAGCAGTCTTTGGCTCTCATAATTCCTTAAATATTAGAAAAAGTAAGATGGGCTTTATGAAAAATTATTTAGTTTTTGGAGTGCTGATTCCTAACACAGAGGATAGAATGACTGCCTTTAAGTCATCAGTGCAAAAATGTCTTCCTGATTGCTTAATTTTGTCAGTTTAAATGTACATTTCCAGATAGACCTTCAGATATAATATTTACTTACAAGTTTTTGTAGCATATATGAGGTCATTCTATTCCTTCTTATAGAACTGTGGCTGCAGTGAAATTGGTACATATAGCACTTTTCCAAATAGTGAACAATTTAATTCTTTATCAATGGGTGTAGAAAAATGTACATGTATTCAGTTCTCATATGTTGAATTATTGAAAAGTCAAGATGTCAGTACTTCAATAATGTTTTCAGTACATATCCAAGGACACCTACTTATACTTATTTTGCTCAAACCCTGGAAAAAACGGCATGCATGCATTTATGGATGTGTGTCTGTGTGTGTCTGTGTGTGTGTGTGTAAGAGAGAGAGGAGAATACAGTATATGAAGACTTACTTTTACAAAATTGATGATCATGAGTTAATCATTAGTAGCCACTTATTCTGTTTTTTAGTAAATGGCAAAAATCTCTTCCTGCACATTGCAAGTGTTCTCAGTCTCTAGAGATAATAAACTTTGATGCTGTTGTGCAAGACTCATCAGCAAGCACTGAAATCAGTTCTGTATGTACACATGACTAATCAAAAGTTCAGGGATCAGGATATGATTTGGTAAAAGTAATAGGTTCTCCAAAAAGTAAATGGCCTCACTAATTGTGGGAGCACATTAAGCCTTTTCCCCCCTTACAAAAGGCCCTAGTCCCCCATTGGAGTAGATACATTTTCACAAAGCTTTGAGTGCTAAGTGTTTTAAAAAAGTGTCTTTAAAAGCAAAGATGTTTTCAAATTAATGCCTACCTAATCAGTGCTCTATTCTTGTCTTTATCTTAAAGTCACAATAGATACCATAAGACATTTAGACTCAGAATGATCCTTGAAATTCAGGGAATTGGGTAACCAGAACAAGTATCTTCAACTATCTTAAGCTGATCAACTGTGGGAAATTGATGGAATAAGACAACAATCTTATTAAGCATGAAATGATATAGGAAAATGTGACTAAAAGTTTCAAGAAATCAGTTCTAAATTAGAAATGGAAGGAACTAAAGTTATATGCTACAAAATCTACCATGTGAACAATGCAGTGAATGTTGAGACCACTGTCTTTTGCTTTGCCTTTTTTAAAAAAAAATTTGCATATATATTGATACAAAATTGATATATAATTTATATTTATTGAATGTAATTGGTATATAATTCATATTCCATGCTCTTAAACCATTTACATTATACAATGAAATGTTTTATTTTTTAAAATAATCTCTATGCACTACGTGGGGCTCGGACTCACAATCCCAAGATCAAGAGTCTCATGCTCCACTAGCTGAGACTGCCAGGGGTCCCGCAATGAAATATTTTTCTAGGATATTCAAAGAAGTATGCACCCATCACCATCATCAATTTTAGAACATTTTCAACACTCCAGAAAGAAATCCTGTCCCATTTAGTCCACTCCCACTAATCCCAAACCCCCTTTCCTGGCACTGAGCAACCATTAATTGCTTTCGGACTATATAGATTTGCCTAATCTGGATATTTCATGTAAAGGGAATCATGCTATATGTGACACTTTATGATTTATTTCTTTCATGTAACATAATATTTTCAAAATTCACCCGTCTCGTAGTATGGATCTATATTCATACCTTTCTACTATGGGATTTCCATTGTATGGATAAACTGCGTTTTATTTATCTTCTCATTAACTGATGGGCATTTGAGTTGTTTCCACTTTTTGGTTATTATGAATAATGAATAATGATGCTGTGAACATTTGTGTACAAGTATTTATGTGGACATGTGTTCTCATTTCTTTTGGATGTATACTTAAGTGTGGCATTGTTGCTTTACTAGGCTGTCTTTACTGCCAGTCAGTGCTTTTTTTTTTTAATGTTTATTTATTTTTGAGAGAGATTGAGCAGGGGAGGGACAGAGACAGGGAGATGGGATCTGAAGCCAGCTCTGTGCTGACAATAAAGAGCCCCATGTGGGGCTTGAACTCACGAACGCTAAGATCAAGACCTGAGCCGAAGTCAGATGCTTAACCAACTGAGCCACCCAGGCACCCCACTGCCAGTCAGTTCTTATTTTGTATCTGGTCAGCACCTTCTTTATCCTTTAGAGAATATTACGATGTTTTTGTTTTTGTTTTTGTTTTTTTCCAATCACCCAAACTTATTCATCTTCTGCTTTGGCCAACAAATTCAGTGAGAAAATTAACCCTAACATTTACTGAGCACTTATTAGGTGGCAGAAAGTCTTCTAAGTTAAAAAAGAATAACTCATTAAATCAAACAGCAACCCTATTAGGTAGGCACTATTATTATGCTGATTTTGAAGATGAGGAACTAAAGCAATGAAAGCTTAATTAATCTAACGCGATGTAGCTGGTGAGAGTGACAATGGAGTCTGAGGATTTGAACTGAGATTGCCTGGCTCCAGCACCCATGGTCTTAAACAGGACACCGTGTCACAGGGAAGATCTTACATGGAGAAGGATACCTGGAAAGGAAGGCCTTGTTTGGGGCAGAAGGGATGGAAATAAGAGTGTAACCATAATTATTGATCTTAAAAAAGAATATGAATCCCCTGAGAGAGAAAAAGAGGTAATTGTGAGATAGATAGAGATGGAGAGACTTTGAGAAGTGTAGTGATGGAGAGCAAATTAGAAAAATCACTGATAACAGTATATGGTTCTTTTTTATGTCAGAATGTAAACTGTTTGGTTCATACAATGTTCTCTGAAAAATATCTAGAACTGAGCTCTCCATATTTGTAGGAATGAAAAGTTGGTCTACTTTATAGTAACATAAATTTACTGAAAGACATTTTGTTAGACTGATGTTCTAGTAATGCACAAAAGCTTGTTTGTTCTCATTTGTTAAAAACACACTGTGCTGAGGGGCGCCGGGGTGGCTCAGTCGGTTAAGCCTCTGACTTGGGCTCAGGTCACTGTCTCAAGGTTCATGAATTCAAGCCCCACGTCGGGCTCTGTCCAGGCAGCTCGGAGCCTAGAGCCTGCTTCAGATTCTCTGTCTCCCTCTCTCTCTGCCTCTACCCTGCTCATACTCTGTCTCTGTCTCTGTCTCTGTCTCTGTCTCTCTCTCTCTCTCTCTCTCTCTCAAATAAATAAATATTAAACACACACACACACATACACACACACACACTCACACTGTGCTGGACCCTAATGGTGGGTGAGTAAGACAGACACAAAGGTATATGATTCAATTCCTGTCCTCAAGGAGCTCACTAGTCTTTAGAAGAAAACATATAATGCTTTTTATCTGTGCTTCATTTTCCCTTGTGATTTTGCTCTGGTAACAGCCTTTCTGAATTCCAGAAGTTTGCAGAGACATTTTTAGTACTCTATATAACACGTTTTAGCAATATTTACTCCTTTGTGTCATCTAGGAAGTTAATATTTAGATTTCCTGTGGTATTGGGGAAACAGTTAGATTCCTGCATTGCAGAGCTTTGATAAAGAGTGGTTGTTTGCTTCCACACCAGTAAAGATGTTGTCCCATTGTTGGAAAATAATGTACAGTGTCTCAGTAGAATTTAAGTCTTTTCTCTCTCTTGCCTCTCCCTCCCCACCTATGTGATGTTTGTGAGCATGATTTTTATGTTTTCATAATAGTAGAGATACGGATAAACTGAAATATTACTTTGTGCTTCTTTTTTTCTTTTTGCTAATTAGAAGGGTTTTTTTTTCTTTTTGTAGGTATAAAAACATAAATATACTTGTTTTTAATATCTGATCTAATTAGTTACTGGCAAAATAGTCTTAATATTTTATCTATAGCTATTTCAGGCATGATACTATTTTATCCAATTATTAATGTTCTTTGAGGTTTTCCATTTCCAAAGACCTACTGATCTTAGCAAAACCTATCGACATGGGTACAGTGAGGTTAGGGGCTGGGCTACCACTATTCCTACTGTTATAACATAGCATTTCTTCTTTCTCTTTTCAATGACAAATTAAGGGGGAATTATGCAAGAAAACATGATAAACTCCCATGTTATCTCATGCTAAAAGATTCTCTGGAGCTGCTTTCTTGAGTCTAAAACATAGTGAATCTGAAAGATTGACTGCCTATGTCAGCACTTAGGTCTATGAATACCAACTAGCTTAATAAACACTCACAAAGTAGGTATCACTCTCTAATACCCTTCCGTTATTAATATATTGGGGGTGCAGAGTGGTGGGAAGGTGTGGGGTGGTGTCTCAGAGAAATACAGTGAAAGAAATGCACATCTGTCTTTCCCCTCATCCATGTCTACAGCTATCCATGCATCTCTGTGTAACTCAAGAAAAGTTTTAAAAAGAAAGGAGAGGCATTTTCTGTCATAAAGTGTCCAACTAACTTTCTGACTCTTTATGTGGTTTTTGGCAAGCATTTCTGTTCCTTAGTTAATATATTAGTAAATGGAGAAAAAAAAACACTCCACTGAGTTCTGTAGATCTTAATTAAGGTACAAAAATAGCTTTGAAAAAAAGTCTTCTGAGATGAAAGCTTTTCTTATATGTGGAAAATATTACTCATGTCTTGTCAGCATATCTACTCTACTGGCATTGCTTTTTTGTACTCGGAGATAACTTCTGCTTTTCTTATTATTGGTCAGACACTTTCCCTTTTTAATTTGTATAAGTGCTCTTGGTTACACTATTATATCTAGGACGTGTCATTCTTGAAAAGCCATTCATAACTTTTATCTCTCCGATTGGCCTTCAATTGAAGTTTGCTTTGAAGAGCAATGTAGCTACACTCATCTACTTGAAAATGGGTAAATATAGCTCATAGAAGACCACTATTTGTGTATTACTTTATGTGCTTTAACTTCAGTATTCATTCTTTCTTAGAATTTTGCCCACAGGGAAAGAGCTATGTATTACACCTTTAAATACCAGTTTTCAAGTCTGCCGAGTGTGAGTTTGCAAATGAGAAGTAGTAAGTGGAACTCAGAACTGGAAAAATGACTGTTTAAAGCTTCTGTGTCTGGCATTCATTTTAGTTTTGCCTTTAGTCTGGTACCACATTTTTTTCATCTATAAAATGGGTTCTGAGTTACCATTATGATTAGAAAGTTAGCATTAACAGTTTTTGAGATCTGGTCTAAATACAATCACTTCTGTGGTTCTCAGAGCTGAATTTATTCTTAACTTTCACAAGGATCTTACCTTAAATTGCTGATATACTTATACATATATCAGGTTGCCAGTGTTCTACTGTTTTGTTTAATCCACAAATATATGTTTATGTATTTTTCTTGTAAATAGGAAGCAGGGTAATAATCATATATAAACAACTAAACTATATTCCTTCCTTAATCCCTCGTGTTTTTTTCTTTTACTTATTTGATGCTAATCATTTCATTGACTTATTTACTGAGAGCCCACTCTGTCAGGCCCTATGCAAGGGAATAAGGATATAGCATCAAATAAGAAAGACACTACAGTTACAGTTTAGTAGAGGAGACAAACATTAAACACATAATCGCATATTAGGCAAAGCAATAGTTAATTGCTATTGTAAACAAATAATATAAGTTTTTAAAAATAATCTGGAATAGTTATTTGTGTTATTAGTACGTAAATATTTGTATAAATCACATTCTTCTAATCTTAGAAGAAAGTGGAGAATTTGAATGAGACACTGTATTGAGGTATTTAAAAGAGTAGTGGGGGGGGGTGCTGAACTGAATTAACATCACTAGATACTGGCTGTCATTCAGAAAAAAGCACTTACCACTGAGATTTTATCAGAGTAAAAGCACTTTAAAACTTTTTGGAGTCATGAAATGTGCATGTGAAAAAGCATTCTAGAAATGGCTGCATTTCCAATTGACATATTTGTGCAGAATATGATATGGAAAGTTGTATGAGATGAAGCTGATCATTAGGCTTCCTGTTGGAACTTTGAAAACATCCCAGTTCCAAGGCCACGACCTGTGGGGAGTGGGGGGGGGGGGTGCGGTGCATCTAGGAATCTCCTCATTTAAAGAGATGATCCTGATAATTAGCCTGATTTGGGGATCGCTGGACTAGAAGATTTTGAAGGTCGTCGTAGATCTACAGACTCATGAGAAAATAGTGAATGTGGTGGTTGTACTAAGCTCGGCTCTGTTCACATTTGTTCCTCCCATGTTCGGAAGATAAACTATGTCTTTTTTAAATTTTTTTATTATATGAAATTTATTGTCAAATTAGTTTCCATACAACACCCAGTGCTCATCCCAAAAGATGCCCTCCTCAATGCCCATCACCTCCCCTCCTCTCCCCTCCCTCCCACCCCCCATCAACCCTCAGTTTGTTCTCGGTTTTTAAGAGTCTCTTATGCTTTGGCTTTCTCTCCCACTCTAACTTCTTTTTTTTCTTTTTTTTCCTTCCCCTCCCCCATGGGTTTCTGTTAAGTTTCTCAGGATCCACATAAGAGTGAAACCATATGGTATCTGTCTTTCTCTGTATGGCTTATTTCACTTAGCATCACACTCTCCAGTTCCATCCACGTGGCTACAAAGGGCCATATTTCGTTCTTTCTCATTGCCACATAGTACTCCATTGTGTATATAAACCACAATTCCTTTATCCATTCATCAGTTGATGGACATTTCGGCTCTTTCCACAATTTGGCTATTGTTGAGAGTGCTGCTATGAACATTGGGGTACAAGTGCCCCTATGGATCAGCACTCCTGTATCCCTTGGGTAAATTCCTAGCAGTGCTATTGCTGGGTCGTAGGTTAGATCTATTTTTAATTTTCTGAGGAACTTCCACACTGTTTTCCAGAGTGGCTGCACCAGCTTGCATTCCCACCAACAGTGCAAGAGGGTTCCCGAGAAACTGTGTCTTTTCATGCCCTCTTTGAATCCCCTCCTTTCACAAAACTCTAGTATTTTGCGGGGTCTGCCCATGTTGCATATTCTGTCCAGGCAAATCACGGAAGGCATTGCCCTCTGTCTTGAATATTGTCTTGCCTCTCAGGACAAGAGTCTGACAACATGTTTTGATATTTAAAAAAAAAAATCCCATTTCAGTAGGAAAAATGGCAAACCTTTCTAAAGAAAACCTTTCTGTACAAAACAGCTGTTCTTTTGTTGAAGGTCTGGCACTTCAGTGAACCGTCGGGCCAAGAAACCATTTCTGAGTCCAAAAGTCAGGTAAAAAAAAATCTAAGGCCCCCGTATTGAGTTTTGTAGGAATATCTTTTTTGGTAGATTTTTGGCATCATGCTTTGCTTCATCATAGTTGCAGAAATCCACTCTCCCTTGTACATGAAGATATCCCCCAGGCAGCAGATATATAGTCTCTTTTCTGAACAGGAATCTTACAGGTCTTAGGAGAGCCAACTTTCACAGACCCGCTGGGTTGGATGCTCATTTGTAGCCTACTATAATGATTCTGCAATTTTTTATTTTCTTGCTAATTCAAGGAAGGCAGGTTCTGAGGTTTGTTTTTGGAGTTTTACTTCATAGTAGCGTATATTTTCTCTTTCTGTTTCTCTCCATACACATGGAGATAAATGTGTGTGGGTATGAGGTGTGCATGTATGTGGGCGCAGGATGTGTGTGGGTATGTAGGTATAGATGTGTATATATTTCTTTATCCTGTTTATGAAAGAGAACTGTGTATTCTATGATCTATAACTTGACAATTTTCTTTTAGTAATATCCCATACTTTTCTTTCTTTTCTCCCAAATATAGCATCTAATACAGATGCACTGGTAGCTACAATGACAACCAAGACTAAAAAGAAGCAAATAACTATGGTGCCCAATTTCATGAGCAACAGAATCTACATTGCCATAATACATTACTCTGGAAAAGTTATTGTATTTAACCACTTGCAAGTTAAAAACTGGATCTCTATGTACTTCATAAAAGAGGGTCTTTTTTGTAGGTTGCCATGAAATAATCAATCAGTTCTGTACAAGAGCGACATTTTAAAATGTGGATGTACTGTAAACTACCAATGTCAAACTGTATCTGAGTCCCACTGGCAATATAGCCTGTGCTCCACAAGAGACCCAAACAAAACAAGCTCCCTCCCCACAGACTGAAAGAGTCAGACTAACCAAATAACTGGGTGATTTGGTTAAAAAAAATTATTTCAATATTTTGCTAATATTTTGATTGGCTTGATCAGTTACGTGAGCCCAGCTGGTACCTACAGATCAGGATAGAAGTTCCCTGCCTTGCCTGGGGTGAGCCCTGGGCCTTTGGTTATTTAAGGATATTGTTCAATGAGCATACATAAGTGTGCTATAAACGTGCTATAAAATAAAACCTTTCGAGTTTTGTGCTGACGTAGAAGACATAGTACAGTATTGTATATTTGTGTGACCTAAAGCATTTTGCTCCACTATGACAGACATATCATCTTCCTGTGCCAATATAAATGCAAGGACATTTCATAGTCATAATCTGTTAATACCAGTTAGCAGTGTCACAAATTAAAGCATTAGTGGATTTGTGTTGCTTGAGGAAGCAACTGATATAAAATACCAGGAGCTTGAAGGAGTGGGGCAGTTTATTGTAACATAACTCTGCATACCATAAGGGCTCCATGCCCCTTGGTGTGTGGACCTTCACAGATTGCTCAAAGGAATAGCTCATTATGCAACAAACATATTACTAGGAAACATTAGGCTAGATACATTCTCAAGAAAGTAATTTTTGGTGATCAGCAGACAACAAAAATCTAAAGAGGATTTTTTTTTTCACAGAGAAAGAAAGATTTTACTGCTTTTTAAAAATTTACATTTGTAGTTCAGGCAAAAAAAAAAAAAAAATCTTTCCAGGATGCAAAGAAGTGCATTTTCTACAGTTGCATTGTTTGGGAGCTGTACCTAAATAAAAAAATTAGTGATGATTTTCAAAAGGTACTCTTACAGGAACTATTGATAGTCCTATAACAGAGATTTGGGCCAAATCATTAATGTTGATACTATCATGATGGATACATAACTCTCTTATCAAGAGACTTGTAACCTAGGAATATGGAAAGGATTGTGTAAAGTATGGAAGGAATATTAGAGTAAATCCCCTCTTTAATTTTAGTAGTGGTTTGAGAGAGTAATGCATTTATTACTGTAGCACATTTTGTATTTGCCTAGGCATTTAAATGATTTTTCATATTTCCCCCTTTTAGCCTAGATTATGGATATATTCTGAGGGAAAGTTATAGGGAATAACAATTATAGAGAATGAGAACCCATGGTTAAAATTATATGCACATTGAACTACAATGAGGGTATTAAAAGTATTTCATCCCATTTGTAAAATATCTTCCATGACTCTGAAAGGGCAATATTTTTTCCAATTATATCTGCTTTAGCCTGCAAATGGATTACCTTATGAGAACTCTTATAAAGCAAAGAGTCCAAAAATAATTGAAAGTGTAAGGACAGATAAGCTGGGCATATAAGGGCCCTGAGCAAACTTCTCGCAATAGCATTCACAGAACAGGGAAAAAAAAAAAAAAAGTTTATCTTAACTCCTGCTCAGGACCAGATGAACATTTTAACCCTTAGCATCATGATGCTTTTTATTGACAGGGAGTGCCTCCTGTGTAATTTCTGGCTCGATTCTCCAGTGTCTGGAAGATTGCATTTTGACTTTCTCCATTATTAATAACCAGATCTGATCTTAGGCTTGTCCAAGGTCAGGCGGGCTGGCCAGGTCAGCCTGTTTGTGTGTATGCATGAACTGTCACATCTACTCAGAGTGACAGGTAGAGGATGAGGGCGGTGAAACCAGGGTGTTAACCTTCAGACCACCAAAGGGAGCCTCTTCCTGCTGGAAACAAAGACCCCTAAGGATGTGGCCACCTTTTCCACCCCGCCCCCAGGCTCATTATATTTCCACAAATGATGCTCTGTTGAAGAGCGCATTTCAGAAAAGGTAAATGATTTAAATCATCTCAATAAAAACAATAATGTATGTTTGCCTTATTGTTCAGAACTTTTAATCAGATTGACAGTGTCTTATGTGGATCAATTTTGCATGGCTTTTCCTTTTCTTAGGTAAATAACTCAGCTACTCTAGAGTGTGTTATCTTTATTCCTGAAATGCCTCCCGTTTCACAAGTCAAAAGTACAGAAGCTCTAAAGAGTATGGGGCGAGACACATTTTAGAAACCAGATAAGCAACTTTAGAAGCTGCAGAATTTGTAGTATTTTTCTATAAAACATATCAAATAAACTCATTTTTCCAAAAAAAATCTTGCCTTTCTGGGTAAAAATTCCTAAGAAGCTATTTGGTTCCTAATTGATTTTCTACGTCAGTTGTTCATTGAATAGATAAGTAGTGCCTGTGATATTTGATTACAGAGCAAGGCACCCATTTAACCTTCTGTTCTTTCCTGGCCAGGATTTCAAATACAATAGAACGTTCCTCCCTGAGGCTCAGCAGGATTAGACAGCTAGCGGTAATCCCTGATACGCTGAAATAGACCTGATGGAACTTCACCTCACTTGTTTAGGATTATGCTCATGAATTCCACTCACCCGGCAGCATTAACCCTTTAGAGACTGGGGCTAGGATATTCTATCAGCCAAAACAGTAAAGAAGCAGAAACCCACTAGTAGATTCTGAGCAGTTATGCCTCATTTCTTGACCGCCGTATAATAATAATTTTGAAGTTAGCACAGATACGTGTTCTAAATTAGTTTTTTTCTGAAATTCTGTGGCTTCAATATATGTATCTCAAGACTTGTATTAATCTATCTTCCTAAGTATAATTTTGTTTAAGAAACTTTATGAAAAGTTCTAATCTGTGTCACAGCTTTCCCACCATGGTCACAGTTAAATCATCTTGTGGAGGTGAAGGATAAATGACTCCCTATAAAGTAGGTCCTTGATAGTCTAGGTTAACTGGAACCAAGGCAAGTATGAAAATCCCCAAACCTCATTTTAGCCAGAGGTTTCCAATCTCTTCCTTTTCCTTTCATTAGAGCAAATTCCATAGGTTTGAGTTTAATTTTCTCTCTTTTCCCTCTGGGGGATATGAAAATGAGCTAAGAAATGGCCAAGAGGCAGGAAATCAGTGGGTGAAAAAGAACTAGTAAAAGGTATAGTTAATCCACAAATTGGAAAGTCAGACCCGTGTTAATCAAGAGATGAAAGGAAGAGCATACACTCTTTCAATGCAGGTTGCAGTACTGGCCTTTATCATGGTTTTTTAATAATTTACATTGAAATCTGTTCCTGACACTATTAGGCCATCAAAATGAGGCCCTTGCAAAGTCCCAGGTTTGAAATGGATTATTAGTGATGACTAACACAGTCTGGGAGAGCCCCCCAATCATTATGGAAGTGATTACCTTGAATCACCTAGGTCTTTTTGTGTTGACTCTTTAAATATTCATATTCACAACTAGTTCTATTAATTATTGAAATAAGTGATTCTGGTTTTGATGATTAGAAGATTTCCCACCATCCTCATAGGTTTTAGAAAAATGTAAGTTTTATTTGAGAGACTTAACCTCCAAACAAAGCTATGATGATGAATACGACCTCATTGCCGTTGGTAATATTTCAAGGTTAGAGATAATTTAATGCTAAAGCATTGGTACATCCACCTCCTTTCCTGAAACTGCCTTTGTTAGTGGTCCTTAAGAACGCATTAGATTAGAGACAACATTTGTTTTTATTAAGAAATTTTTAGTAGAACAAATACAATCACAGTTTAAAAGAGAACTATGAAACATTTTGGAAGCATTTTCTTTACCACCTTCTTCACCCTACAGATTTACTGCAGTTGTGACGATAGCCAACGTCAAGATTACGGGAGGAGAAATATGGTGCGTCCCTTGTGCCCTGAAGCTTAGTTTTTTGTAAGAACTTAAAAAAATCCAGCGAGTAAATGGATGGGATTAAGGCTGAAACAGTGGTCCTGCTCTAATAATATTTTGGATTTGTTTGGTGGGGAGCAAAGAGATACATACTGTGAAGTGGGGGCTGTGACTTGAAATGATTCTGGCAAATCTTTAATTAACAAATCCTCCCTCTTACTTTTTTGTACAAAATATCTCATTTTCATGTGTTTAGAGAGCGAAGATGGCTTCTATTGTTCCATTTAAGTGACATATTATTCTAATTAATTGGGAAAGTGCTCCCATGGGATGGGTGACTCGAGGACGGAGGCTCTTAGGCTCTATCTTTACAGTGGTCCTGGATTTGCCCTTTTCTCCTGATGGGCTTTTACATATGCTGTTGCTGAGATTCCAGTTCTTTGTTGTATGTTATAAAATTCTATTGCATCAGCATGAACAAAACAGGAATATTATAGATGTGAACCTTTCACCCCAAAAGACATATAACAGATTGAAAAGCTCCAGATCAGGGTAACAAGAATGCTTGCAGCCAGCATGGATGGGTTTACAGATGACTAAAAGCTGGTATTAATAAATCTCGGAAGGAGAAGAATAGGAGCAGAATTTACTGAAGTCTGTGAAATAATAAAGGGACGTGAAGCTAGGCCATGTGCATCTTTGTACTGTGTGTCAGAAAGAGCTAGAAATCCTTCCGTGTAACTGGGAGAAAACAAATTTCAAAGTGACAAAAGAGAACTTGGTGTTTGTTTTTCTATTTGTTAATAAAAAGTAATTTACCTCTGGAATAATTGAGTTAGAAGATTCTGGAAAAACCAATTCATCTTGGAATCATAAGGACAAAGGAGACCTTGAGGAGTCTCCTCCCTGGCAGACAGGCAATATTAAAACCATCCCCCAAAGAAGTCCATCTGTATTATTTTTAAAGAGAAGGAACTGGTTTAGTTGTGGCCAATGGAATGCTTTGTGACCACATGAACAAAGAGATAATGACTGAAGAGTTTACAACTCTGAAGCAAATCCATTGATTCTGCAAACTTTGTTCATATAATATGCTGTTGCAAAAATTCTTAAGTTTTGTTTAAGGAGTTTTGCCCAAATAGTATACTTGTAAAACCACTTTTAGGGTACCCTGGGATATGCAAACCTGATTAACACATGGTCCTTGCCTCGGAGATGGTCAAAGATACATACAAACAACTAATATGCCATATATAAAACCCCTACATTTCGTATCACAGCAAAATAACTAAAATTCTATGTAGCGAGGAATGTTTTACGTGCACCGTATTGTTCAGTCCTCACAACAGCCCAGTGAGGTACATGCGGTTCTCACTGCACTGTACAGGTTAGGGAATGAGGCATAACAAGCTCAGGTGTCTTGCCCAGGGTCATACAGACAGTTGAGAAGCCCAGGATGTGAACCCACTCCTCTGCCTGGAGGCTGTGCTCTTAAGCATCCTTCTCTGCTACTGACACTTCTCCAGAGGCTGACATCAATCTGGAGTCCATGGACACATAGGACATCCATATGCGAGCTTCAGAAAGGCATGGAAGGTGAATATCACAAATGTATAAAAGGTATGCATTTTCCCACTGAGGAGCATGTCCATACCTCTTCTAAGATTCTCAGACCCTCTATGGGGTGTTGGTTGAGCATCCAACTGTTCTTTTTGGGTCAGGTCATGATCTTGGGGTTCATGATTTTGAGCCCCATGTGGGGCTCCACACTGGCAGTGCAGAGCCTACGCTTGGGGTTCTCTCTCATTCCCTCTCTCTCTGCCCTCCTCCTTTCGCACTCATGCTGTGTGCTCTCTCTCTGTGTCTCTCTCTCAAAATGAATAAATAAACTTAAAAAAGAAAAAGATTTGCAGGACGTCTAAATTTAAGAACAGTCTTCCTAGAATATGGACTCAGAGAGCTACAAAGTGGTAAGACCTTTGACAAATGGAGGAGAGTATGGCCAACTGGGCAGAATGAGAGCAGATTAGTGTTTGGATGGACTCCTACAGGATTCGATAAGTGGGTGTCAAGTTTGGAGATGTGGAGAGGAGGAGGAAGCCCATTGTCTGACTCAGGAAAGAGCTGGTTCCTTTTCTCCCCAAGTTCCAATCAAGTCAGTATAATTTTAGACATTCACCTTCTTAGTAATAGGTGACTGTGATCTAGGCATTAGTAAAAGCAGTGCATGTCCAGAGAGTGCATGGGTTTGAGTAACTATGGGAACTACTTTACCTTCTCTCCCATTCAGTCACTGATCTGTAGATGTCTGCAAACATTTCATTTCAAATATGATTGAAATAATCCTGAGTCCCAAAAGTAGATAAGTCCATTGTTTTATTATTTGTAGTATAGTATTTGAAGTAGAACAATGCTCTCCCAAAATACAATAAAATTAGCATCAATATATACTTCTGAATCAAAGGAATGAATGCTGATCACACCAGAATTACTAATTTTAATCAGCATCTTTCAAATGGAATATGGGAACTAATTCTTATTTAATGTGATAGTCTGAAGTCATACCACACTCATGGTCAATTTTTTTGAAGGGGTAAAATAGATGCTAATAATTCCTAATCAATTGTCAGACACTATTTTTTTAAGAAATATTTTATTGTGCTGAATTCCTTCATCAAAGTATTATTATGCATGTCATCAGTATGAGTTGGTTAATTCAGGCATTTTTTTAGAAGGGTAGTCTTTTTTTTTGTTTTGGTTTTTTGTTTGAGAGAGAGGGGGAGGGAGGGACAGAGAGATGGGGGAGAGAGAATCTTAAGCAGGCTGTACACCCAGCATGCAGCCCCACCCAGGGCTTGATCTCATGACTGTGAGATCATGACCTGAGCCAAAATCAAGAGCTGGACATTTAACCAACTAAGCCACCCATGTGCCCTGTGGGATATTTAAAGTGTGTATGTATGAAAGGAATACTAGTTGTTAAATTTTTAATATTCATAATATTTTATAAGTTCAAAGTGTAGTTTGAAAAATAATGAAACAGCTACATCATCAATGTCATGTATATTTTTAGTGAAAACAATTTTTACCTACATTTAAACATTCCTTTGGAGTTCTTACAAAGCCAGGGCTACAACTGACCTCTGAGCTGGCCATAACTGTACAGTAAAACCAAAGAAATGAAACACAAGGTAATGCTTTAGTTTATTTCCATTGGTCAAAATGGAAGATAAAACCTAGCTAAATAAGGAAAACAACAACTTTAAAGTGTGACTCCCTATCACAAAATGCAATTGCAAAAATAAGGAAGGACTTTTAAAAGTGTGGTTTTGCCTCAATAGTATCCCTCTGGAGAATTCTACATTAGTTTGTTTCTGTGGCTGCATTTCTCATAATGGAGCTGTCATTTTCTTCATTCTTGCCTTTCAGGACAAGGGTGGGGGAGATTAAAATAATCTTCAAAGCAGACACCATTACATTGAGTGGACCCTGGCATGCAAGCTGCTTTTCTAAAGCAGCACATTTTAGTTCCCACTGCAGATGATAGTTAAATAACCACTCAAGGCAGAGAGTATTTAGACAGAGATTCATCCAGCCTGTGGAGAGGCCTGGAATCATATACCCTTCTCTATGTCTAGCTCATGAAATAATCTAATACAATTGTCTTTTGTTTGTTAATTGCAGAAAGGAATCTAGATTTCCAGGGATTATCAGGGGTGGGGAAAAGCACTGTACAAAGCTTTAAGTTAAAACGAAAGTGAAACAATGCTAGGAACAGCAGAAAAAAATGGAGGTCTGGTCTATTTTTCTCTTTGAGAGTAAACCATCATAGCTTTGCCAGCTTTAATTTTTCCTTTTTGGCCATCTCAGCAGAGAAAGTAAGGACTGGCTAAGTATGAAAGCTACTCTCCTGACTCCCTCAGAGCTGATCCGCACCCCGCCCCCTGCCCCATGCCTGGGCTGGGACACTGGTGATGGAGGGAGGCTCACACTACCCTGGTCTGTGCTGTGCATGCACAGTGGATCAATGGAGGCCCGGAGCCCGGGGGGCTGTCAGGATAATATCTTTCATTTAAAGGAGAAAAAAAAATAATTGAATAATGGATGTTAAAGAAGTATTTAAAAACATGTCCTCATTGCAGTTTTGAGTCAATGCTATTTGCGAGTGCCATAAATGGCAGTATAAAGGAAAAAGTATTCATTAATTTTAGCAAATATTCCTTTTGCATTATATTTAGCTCTATTCACATGCTGTACTCTCTTTTTAAGAGCGTACCCAGATTGGATTTTCTTTTTCGTAAATGGCCCTGATAAAAGTCAATCTTCCAAGTGTTTTACAGTATCATGGTCCCCAAACCTCAGCAGGGAAAGCCCAGCTAATATGAGACACATGCTAATAAGAGACTGATTTTCCATTTTTAATGTTTCATGCCGATGCCAGATGATGTATCCAGCTAACCACTTAAAACCTTTCAGTAAAGGTTTGATAATAGATGTCATTATTGAATGTCCTCATGCATGCCCCCTCGAAACAAATGATCACCTATTAGAGGATAGAGACAAAACACATTTACTTGAATGAAATGTTTAATAAAGTACATCAGGACTTGTTTTTATTGGTATTGGTCTATGAATACTTTATGTGCTAATTTAGGGCTTAGGAGTACTTAGTCATCCAAACTCTCCAGTCTGAAAAAGGCATGTACCTTATTATTATAAACGCCAGCCTTTAATGTTTAGAACATATTTATAAAACATACTTGTCCTCTTCTTAAAATTGAAAACATCTGTTACAGATTTTCTGTTAAATGTTATGGACGTGAGAGCCTGGTGATGAGGCAGTCTGCCATTTTGAATGGGAATTAAGCTGACAATGCATTCTGCACCAGTGAGGCCGTGAAAACAAACAAAAAAAGGCAGATGGTTCATTTAGTTTAGTAATTGTAATTTGTTGTTCATTAAAAGTAATTCCCACACAGGCATTCTTTATTCTGATACAGTATATGGAAAATTGTACTCTGTAAACCTGGCCTAATAATTTTTTCTTTAGCATAATTTGCACTGACGTTTGATAGGCAGTTGATTAGAGCAGAATGATTTCTTTAGAATGAAAATTAATTATAATTTTTGCAGCTCTCATTAGTCTGCTTTTGTAACTACCATGGCTAAACAGCAGGGGTTTGGCCCTGAAATGCTGAGTATCACTGGATCATTTGCAATATAGTCTCCCTTTTAAGATGATTGGACCTTTTCATTGTAGTTTCTGCATCTACATAAAATAAGGATTCTCGGCAAAAATTTCAGTGTGCTTTGAAATATACCTGAGTAGATGTTTCCAGTGGTAAAGTTAGTATCATACTAATTTAACACCGCACTGTGTAGTCTTTTAAACATATTCGCCAACAGAGACATGTTTTAGTCTTCAGTGTTATGTAATTGGCTATAAAAATACTTCCTGAATTTATACAAATAGTTACAGATGCATACAAATAGCACAGATTTTAACAGCGAGGATTCTGTTCTTCAGAAATACACAAAATTGTATGAAATATATTTTAAAGAAAGGAACGTGAGCCTCTATTGACACAAGATTGATGACGGAACAGATTTGTTCCATCTAGAGGAACCAAGTCTCCTCCAGTGCTATAATCTGATTGATGTATATAATGTGATTTCAGAAAATTATCTTCTAAAATAAATGTATATCTGACAAACTCAGCACATAGAGCTTAGAAAGAAATTTGATCTTTTACATGTGTATACTATTTCTTGCTATGCCATTATGTTGTTTTTTTTTTTACACAACCGCATTGATATTAATGTATTTTTCCCCAAATAAGATAAGAATTGTGGGGGTTTCTGAACCACTAGGTGAATTTGTGAGTTGGATTTAGTTTGCTTTCAAAATTCATTGCACTGGATTTCAGATTTCAGGAAGTTTTACAAAAATATCCAGGGAAGAAATTCTTGTCTATAAAGTATGTTTTAACCATGGGGGTGGGGTGGGCAGGAAGCCTGCCTTTCATGAAAGTGCTTCATGAAGAAAACATTAGGGTGCAATAGAGCTAGCAATAATTTTTTAGATAGGGTCGCATTTTAATGAAATATTTCCAATAGATACTTTTGCATATACAACTTCTTATATCCAGAGTTTTGAATTTTCATAATTAACTATCCAGGAAATGGTTTTAACACTGTAAAGAAAGTCTTCTGTTTTATAACACAATTCCTGTTTCTGTGGAATATGAACAAGACAGTGTTTATTGTAGTCAGAAAAATTGTTGGCATGATTCCGCATAAGTGAAGAAACTCTGGACTGTCTCAAAGTGTTAGCTGCCCATTTGCAGACAAACAAGCTTTTAGTGTGCAATTTAGGTCAATGGATCGAGGGAGAAGATGTGTTTAGGCGACAGATTTTAAATCACCATAATATAAATATGCTTCCCTTTTCATCCGGAATTTGCTTTCTTTCAAGGTAATTTAGTGCAGCAGACATGCACTTATGCCTGTCTTTGTAATTTTAGGGATTAGGATAGTGAGGATTAAATGCTGACCCTTAATCTTCAATATCAACTTTAAGAGCGAAATATAATATGCAAATGGAACACATTCATTTTGTGTTTATATATTTTAATCTCTGTAATTTAGTTTTAAGAAGATGGAAACTCGTCTTTGCCTTATTTATTTTGAATCCTAAAGCAAGATGCCATTAAAATCTTTATCCTTCTGTCTTAGTGGATAAATGTTTATCCTTTAGGGCTTAGAATACAATTTTTTTTTTTTTAAAATGACTTTAACCTAACAACACTTTTCTATCACGGGAAGTGGCATGTATGTCTGATATAAAAGTGTGGTTAGACTGAATTGTGTTAAACGAATGACTAAGGAACTAAGTCAAGCCCTGAAAAAAACACATATGTGATAAACTTTTGTTTTGAATTGATTTTTAAAAATCAGTCAATTGAATTTTTATTAATAAAATCAGCATATTTCTGATGAAGTCTACTTTGTTCTCAATAAACTTTTCCTTGTGGTTTGAATTTCAGTGTATGGACAGAAATGTCTTCTAAAGAAAACATTTATTAGGACGAAATATTAAACTGGTATAAAAATCTGGGCCATATTTTCTTAGACAAATAAACATAGGAGCTATATTAAGTAAGCAGATCAAAAAGAGAAATGTAGTGTGAAAAAGAGAAACAAAGAATCTTTTTATGCCTCTGGCTTTCCTGGAAGAATGGGGTTGGAACAGTCTGCTTAGCTTGGCTCTGTGGGTTCATCACCTAAGTTGTTGCCAGTCTGTAGACAAAGGTCTGCCAGACCTCTGGGTATGTAACTTGAATGTCTACCATATACAATTGATTTTTGAGCAGCTTGTGATAACTTAATGGTTGCTTATATTGCCAAAAAAGCAGCTGATCTCAGCTCTGAAGTTGTATTTCAAGTTTTTCAAAATGGGAAGGTAAAAATCCGTTGATTAGTTATGGAAGTAGTCCTGAACCTGTTCTCAAGCATCCAGACCAACATTATGTCATCACAGATAAGAGGAACAGTGAGCACTAGTGACACCCTACAAACATGAACATTTAACCTAGTTTTCCTTTTGTTCTCAGGAGCTTATTACTTCCAGCAAATACACAGTCGTTTTAATGATCAAAATCATTCTTGGAGTGTAAACACTTGCTCACTGACTCCTAAAAGCGGATTTACCGATGGAAGCAACACAGTGGATGTTTGCACTCTCCAGAATCACAGTGTTGTACAATATAAGGAGTAGATCTGTGTCTGTAAAGCCGCATCTCCCTGACTGCTACAAATAAACTTATTTTCTCTGGGATGTGTAACAGAGTTTTGTCTTTCCCTGGTTATAACTGACATACAGATTCTTTTTTAAATTCTGACTATAAGAACATATGATTGGGCATTTAGAAAGTTGATGCATTTCCATGTTCATTATCCTGTCGTAAAAAAGGGCCACAATACATTTAATTCTAATAGATTATTTTATTAATGACTATACATACATACATACATACATATATATATACACACGCACACACACACACACTAATATATAGGTATGTATGTATACATGTATATAAGAATATATACGCACTAATAGTATCATGGTATTTAGCATTTTTCAAGATTCATGTCCTGTGCCCAGTTCCTTATTAGGCAGCCTAGTACAGTAACTGCAGAATGGAGTCAGAGAAACCCAGATCTAAGTCTGAGCTCTGCCACTTACTTGTTGTGTGACATGAAGTTCCGTAACCTCTCTAATCTTCAGTTTCTTCATTTAAAATGTGGGATTCTCATAGTACCTATATTATAAGGTTTTGTGAGGATTGAATACAATAATGAATGTCATCTGCTTTGCCTAGTGCCTGGAACATAGCGAGTGATAAAAAAAACAGTAATTATTTTTATGAATTTACCTATTATGCCATTATATTGATATGAGCTAATTATAATTGCATTTAGGAGAGACTGTTTGTGAAAAGCTGTTATATTCACCATTAATTTGTAAAAACCCATCATAATGTGTTATCAGTAGTATTAGCCAATCAGAAATGGCATTGTGTTTCTTTTCTTAGATTTCTTTAATGCTCTGTGAAATTAAAATCATATTTTTACATGTGAAATTGAGTCAGATAAAATCTAGAGATCTCCACTTAAAAGTTGGGACAGACGGGGCGCCTGGGTGGTGCAGTCGGTTAAGCGTCCGACTTCAGCCAGGTCACGATCTCGAGGTCCGGGAGTTCGAGCCCCGCGTCGGGCTCTGGGCTGATGGCTCAGAGCCTGGAGCCTGTTTCCGATTCTGTGTCTCCCTCTCTCTCTTCCCTTCCCCCACTCGTGCTCTGTCTCTCTCAAAAATGTAAATAAACATTAAAAAAAATTAAAAAAAAAAGTTGGGACAGAGATGCTTCTGGAAGGGGAGAATATGGCTTGACTTTTCAAATGAAGAGATAAAGTATTTTTATTTTCCATAATTTAACTAGTGATTTGGTTACATGTACAGATCATGTTACAAATTAGTGAATTAAGGCATTGCAAATGGGAGAAAGGTTTTGCAAAATGGTACTCTAGGTTTATTTTTTGTGGCACATTTGTCTGAAGTTTATCGAGTTTTTCTTGTGGGGAAAAAACCACATCTTAGAGACATTCTCTTAGGGCACCCAGTCTTGCCCCTGGACTCTAGATGCTTATTTGGATCTTTAGGTTTACAAGTGTGACTGCTAACGATTCTCAACACTCCACATGGTTATGCTGATCTAATCAGATCGGTTAAGTGACATGCACTCCCTTACTAATACACACAGGAGAGGGAGGAAGTGAAGATTAGGTAAGCCGTTTCTGAAAATTTGCTCATCATTTAGCAAGTTTGGGTTGCCTAAGTGGGATGAACTGGTGGTGGCAATCTTAAGGATCTTTTTGACTTCAGAAACATTATTTCCAAACTTTAGTCGCTGAATTGAAACCACTGATTGGCTTAATTTCTAGTGCTAACAAGGGATCCATATTTCTTATATCCAAATTGATAGGGATCAGCAGAACAATATTTATCCTTTTATTTATTTATTTTTTCCTATCACAAATTCTTATAGAACTATGTAAGGTAGCTCATACAAAAACCACAACTTAAGTCATTGTTCTTCCTCTGTCTGAACTGTTAGGTCAACAGAGACTAGGGAACTTGACCCATAAGACCCTATCACTTTGTCATGGTTGATTGGATTATAGCATTTGAGGTCTTCTCCAGGAATTAACTGTCCTGTTAGATTTGATTATGGTTCTTTTTTTTTTTTTTTAAGTCCGTGTTAAATGTTTTAAATTTGGAAACTGTTATTCTTAAGTACTTATTTCTGTCTCTTTCTATTCATCTTGTTCTTTGGGAATACCAAGAAATAAATTATGAATTGTGATAACCTTTGTTCTAGAAGATCATGATATAACAGTTTCATGGCTATTTTGGCATATTACCTAAGAATCAAAAAACAAAAATTAAAAAAAATAGTGTCTTAAAATCCATGCTTCAAAAATTATAATAATAACATATTGCAATGTAGAAATTTAGTGGGACAGACTGGAGAACTGGGAGTTTTTTACACTAGAGTTATCTGGAAAGGCATTATGGATATTATTTTCAAACTGAGCCTTAAAAGATTTGTAACATTGATACACACGAAGTTGGAGATGACTAAGGAAGAGGAATGCAAAGTATCGTGGAGGGATGAGAAACTCCAGTTTTTTATCGTGCTCTTTCTCCTCATGATTAAATGAAATGCTCAGGAGAAAAACAATGTTCAAATTAAAATTTGATATTACGAGTTTTATTATCATTTTACCAGTGTATGAATATATAGTGTCACTTACATTTATAGGTCCCAACCTTTGAGAAGTGTTTCAGGCAATAAAGTTATTTTTAAAAAATTTTTTTTAATGTTTTTTTTCATTTTTGAGAGACAGAGAGGGACACACTGTGAGTGGGGGAGGGGCAGAGAGAGAGAGGGAGGCACAGAATCTGAAGCAGGCTCCAGGCTCTGAGCTGTTAGCACAGAGCCGGACGCGGGGCTTGAACTCACGAACCATGAGATCATGAACTGAGCCGAAGTCAGATGCTTAACCAACTGAGCCATCCAGGCGCCCTAGGCACTAAAATTAGTAAATGTGATTTTCTTCCTTTTCTTTCTTGAAAAAAAAAAAATAAATGTGTAAGTTCTGATCTAAACTTGCTAATCAGTATTTAGAGCATTGAATTTATAAGGCAGGTAGTGGGACTAATTTTTTGAACAGTTGAAAGCTACATGGGTTAGAACAAAAAATAAGTTCGACCTTAAAAATAAGCTGAGATTAGATCATTTTTGAAATATAATGGAATGGTGGTAGAAGGGAATTGCTGAATGCTAGATAAGCAGTATGCATTCTGGGTTTGTTTGCTGAGCCTCTTTTAGTTTTGGTCAGGGAAATGTTAGGTAAGCTTCATCTAAAAGGACTCTGATGAAAAGGAATCTGTTTGTTTTGTTTGTCTTTGTATTTGTCAATGCCTAGCCTTATACCTGGCACAGAGAACATGCTTATTCATGCTACCAGGAGAAAAAAAAAGGAAGAAAGGAAGGAGGGAGGGAAGGGGAGTAGAAAGGAGGGCAGAGAGGGGATTAAGAAGGAGAGGAAGAATGTGACATGGATTGGTTGGATACCAATTATTATCAAGGACACAGAATCCTTATTATTCTAGGAAAATAAAAGTAAATAGAATCTTGCAGAACTGAGATGGCAAGAGGGAAAGTATTTTAAAGATTTTTCTGAAATAGAATTTACAAAACTTGAAAATTGGTCACGGGGGCGGCAAAGGTAAAGAAAGAAGAATTACAAGTGGCTAAGTCATTTTTTAAACACATAGTGACAGAGGATGATTGTGTCAGAAGTAGATTAAAAAGGGAAAGTTACTTGAGGGAAAAAGAGCATCGAATATAATTTTTAGCGTAATATTTTCTGAGGTTCTTACAGGACATCAAGGGGAAGAAGTGATACAGTAGAGACTGCCAAAATAGAGTTGAAAACTGCATCCATCGAATTAATAGGTAGAATAATGAGGAGGGAAGAGATTTTCAAGAGAGGAGTGTATAGTAAAGCCAAGTATGCATGGAGTTATCTCTAGATACGAGAGGTGATAAGCAAGAGGCGATGCCAGTGAAAGAAATTATCTGAAAGATTAGAGAGAAAATTACAAGTGTTGAGGATCTGGGAATCCAGCTAAAGAAAACTTGCTAGGAGGAGATGATGAAGTGCAGCAAATGCTATACAGAGGGAGACTGCAAACAGATGATAGCGAATTCCAGAAGTGAAATATAAATCACTCTCTAGGGAAGTTTAGCCATGAAGAGATGCCAAAGGGAGGTGGCCGTGCTCCTATGAATGAGATCTATGTGTTTAAATTCTGTGAAATTCACCAACTTTAAAACTGTGGCTCCATTGGGGGAGAAACAAAAGTAAACACAGCAATCCTAACTTGAAACTTCTACTTCTCAGGATCAACTCAGGCAAGAGGTGTGAAGACCACATTCCAGTGGCCAAGAGCCAGGTCAAGTCTAGCGATTCCATAGCATTTCTTCTTACTCCCCATCATTATCCCCAAGTATAAAATCTCATGACCTAATATAGATAATCAGAATGAATTATTCAATCTGCATTTGCAAGGGCCAAGATTCAGGAGCGATAAATGTGTCTTTTGGGTAGAAAACAGGCAAGTTCATGTTTGGGGGTAAATACAAAGAGACATGCCCTGGCAATGCCATTCTGGACAGTTTAAGCAATCTAGAAGGGCTTTGCAGCATACCTAGAAATGGAGATCCTTTAAAGATAATTGGAAAGCTTTTATTTACAGAGTTTCTGATCCCTTATATCACCCCTTCTAGAAAAAAAAAAAACAGTTGTTTCAGATGTACATATTTTGGGGACAACAGTGGCTCTTTTATTCCTCCTGTTTCAAAAATGATCATGTTCTTTGGCCTTAGCTATAATGGAGATAGGAGCAGAATAGTTTCTGAATTCCAGCCAGCGTTTTTTGGTCATATTGTCCAGGTAAATCCAACGGTATATTGAAGTTATTGATAGACTCTCAGAAATATATTGTTTTCTTTAGTTGTATTAGAGGGAATGGTTGCTTCACTAGTTTGGGGCTCAATTAAAGGTGCATCCACATAAATCCAAATTTGTCCAACAAATTTGTTCCAAGCGGAACAAATGAGAATATACAAGAAGAATAAGCAGAGAATGAAGACGTTGTCTGTTAAGAGCTGGTAGTAAAAGAAGCAGGTATTTCAATGCTATTAATACAGTCATTGGAAGATGTCAATGAGCCACACCCAATTCTAATCATGACACTCTTGGAATTTTGCTTTGGCTTTCTGCTCTGGTTTGACTAAATACACTGTGCTTCCATTTTTCCCTTCTTTAGGCTATTGACTTAGCTATTTGAATCTGGCAATTTTGGCAGCAAAATCAATCTTGCTTCTTTTATCAGCAGCCACGCAACTGGATCTTTACCTATTGTCCAGAAGGAACCTGTCTCTTAAGCTTAATTACTAACTCCTGCCATGTTCTTCTGTTCACTGACTGTACTAAGGAAATGAATTCTTAAAAGACCTGAACTGAGACTCAATACTACTCTTAAACATGATAATATCTGTTCACTTAATGCATAATCCATTAACTCAGAATGACACTGGTACACAAGGAAGAGGTGAGAGGAAGGCCAGGGATAATTTTAGACTTTGTTTCCCTGTGAGCAGTCCTTCTGCAAATGCATGTTAATCGCAGAATCAAAATAAACACACTTAATTGAACAGTATTGTGGATCAATAAAATCATTGACTGAGTACCACTGGTGCTCACTTGAGGTAAACAAGTGATTTAATAGTCTCCACTTCCTTCAGGCCTCTTTGGTGTGGCCATCAATAGCGTGCTCCTAAATCAGAACTGGCAGTGACCAAAAGGGCCTCATCAAACAACCCAGCTTGACCTCTGAGGTGTATTATCACCTTATACCTTATGAGCCATTTCCTTTTTCCATTCTGTGTAATTATAATTCCTGTTACACAATTTGAAGCTTGGCTTGTGAGAAAACACACACACAGATACTACATACATACACCCTTTTTATAAAGAAGACTTTTTTCTTTTTTTTTTTTTTTAATTTTTTTTTTTTTCAACGTTTATTTTTTGGGACAGAGAGAGACAGAGCATGAACGGGGGAGGGGCAGAGAGAGAGGGAGACACAGAATCGGAAACAGGCTCCAGGCTCTGAGCCATCAGCCCAGAGCCCGACGCGGGGCTCGAACTCCCGGACCGCGAGATCGTGACCTGGCTGAAGTCGGACGCTTAACCGACTGCGCCACCCAGGCGCCCCAAGAAGACTTTTTTCTTTAAGGATGTGGGTAAGAATCGTCCTTTCCACTTACTTTACTCCAATTTAAGCAGTTTACATCTTTTACCTTTCTTGCTTGTACGTGCAGTGCAGCAGTATAGAAGAGAGGAGAAATGCAGGGTGGAGAGGAAACTGAAAGACAGCAAGAATATAGAGTTTTCCCTGGGCAGTCACAGCTTTCAGGTCTTCAGATTGAATCTTGGAGACTGGGCTGTGGTGCCATCTTTCTCTGAACTTCCAAAGGAAGAACCTGGCAAGTTACCATGGCAAAAATCTATGTTGCACCTCTAAACCATGCTATAGGCTACATGCCACACACACAGGTAGAATGCCAGTTGATCTGAGCTCTGTTCTGTCACTGGTGTCCACGAAGACATTGACACTTTGCATGGACATGGCTGCCACCATGACACCCATTTTAAGTCAAACGTATTTGGGAACACACGAAATTCATTGATGCTCAAGTGAATTAATTCGTAGTTTCATTTGGAAACTCTTCAAAATTTCCCAGCTGTAGGTCCTGGGGAATGAATCTGTGTAGGCCAGATGAAGTCTGATAAAGGAGCCTAAGTTAACAGTTCATTTTCACCGTTTATCTAGAACTCTTTACTACGTAGAGCTGAGTGAGAGATATTTTTAAAAAGAGAAACTTTGGTGATCATTAGAAGGATATCATTGGCTGGTAATAGTCACATTGTCGACATAGCTATATGCAAATACTTTCAGTAATGATTAGCTGTAACAAGAAACTGGTAATTCTAGAGACTCTTATTATTTTAGTGTCTTCTAAAGGCCAAGCCTATTATGATGCATCAATGTCATTCTGGAATGCTAGATAGGCAGTTCAGCCCTGTAGTTCATCCAGTCAAACTCCATTACTATTTGTTGGATGAAAGACTCAGGCCTTTCTTTTTAAATGTGGTGGCTGAATATAGCTTAACCCCTTCCTTGTTGAGGGAGTATAAATGTGAGTACCCACGCCCTTCCTATGGCTTTTCTGACCAAATCTTGGCCATTAAAAAACAATGGTGATGACAACAAAAGCAATAATGCTGTATTTTTTTAAAAGAATTTCTTTGCTGTTAGCTAAGCATCAATTAAGAATATAATTGTCCCTAATGATACATGTGCCACCATTACACTGGAGATAAGATTCCCTATATGTCCTGTGCTTTCCTAAAGAGTTTTTAAAAATCTAGACCCTCAGGCTTCATTCTGAGCATTTTTATTTCTAGGTAAGAGTGTGGCAGTTTGTTTTTTGGAGAATTCTCTCCTTCTGGTATGCAAGTCAGTCTAAGACTCATTGTTCTCCATCCCCTAGTGTAGGCCATTTCTCCATCATGACATGAACTATCAACCCTGATACTCATAGGCAGGTTGCACCCTTCCGCCCACCATGTTCTTCCATCTTCTCTAAGAAACAAATATTCATCCTGGAAGGCCCAGCTTTAAAGTCAGCTCTGGTGGGGCACCAAATCTACTGTCATACCATGGTAATTGGACATGGATTGGAATGCTCTGTGACCTTCCCTCCTTGAAAGCACTTGACTTTCAATGAGAGTGGGGAACATGGATATTAATTGAAAGGCTACATTTTTTCTTCTTGCTTATAATAAGGTCCACCAGATTGCAAATGTACATGAATATGTTGATAAATGAAATTCTTACTTGGTAGGTATAGTTTGCATTTTCCTTTTTTGGGTGATTGACTACAAATGGTAGGCTTGTAGTGACATAATGAATAGTCATTTTGTAGGGAAATGCTGTACTTCTTTTTTTTTTTTAATTTTTTTCTTCTTTTAAGGCCCTAAAATAAAAGTGATGGTTGAAAAGTCAATCAATTGGTTTCTCAGTTTTGCTAAATAAAAATTTTTAGGAGATATATAGATTTACATTTTTATCTAAGTATTTTTCATCCAAAAGTGATGACTTTAGCGCACATTTTGGAGTCTGCAGCAGAGTCGATGCTAAAGTCAATTAGATGGCTTGGTAATAAGACTTTAGTAATATTAGATTTGGAAAGGCTTATGATTTTGATGAAACATAGTATATAGACAAGAGAAATTTTTCTCAGTGATTAAAATAGATTTTTTTTTTTGCAGCTTTGGGACAGCATAGTTATAAAATGATATTCAACTAACATTACGGTGTGTAGGGAAAAATTTTGTTTAATAAAAAAACTTCACTTCATACACTACCCTGGTCTGATAGTTAAAGTGAGTGGGAATCTTTGACAATAGGCCAATTATAGCATTGCTAGTGTATGGCATTGCATTTATTTCTTTAGGTTTGACAGTGGTTTCCGGTAACATGCCTTTGTAGGGTGTCAGTTCTCTTGGAATTTTTTAACCTGGCTATAATTCAAGTAATGTTGTTATTTAATGTATAAATTGCTTTAAGAAGTAAACCTTTTTTTCTCACTTTTATACTACAAATTTTAAGCAGAGAATTAAATCAGAATCCACTTCTAATCATTCTTGATATTTCATTTTTTTGAAGTGAAAGTTTTTAGTCACTTTTCACTTAAAAAGTTGTATATATGAAGTAAACTCTGGACCATTCTATTTTGTCTAAGACATTCTTTGTATTTTTTTGTTCAAACTATGTAAAATAAATACCCGTTTTAAAAATTATTTTCTTATGTGTCTATAACATTTTCTAGCCATATACTAAAAAATGAAAGGACCTTTACATGCAATAAGGTTTAAGAGGAAAACGAAGACTAAACAACCATTTAGGAGACTGTAGTAGAATCTGGTGTAAAAGAGGGAGGTAATTGTTCATCTCTTTGGCTTAATCATTTCACCCCTACTGACGATCTCACTGTTTGAGAGCCATCTTACTAAGTGGCCATCGGCTTGACCAATGGATTCTCAGTTAACTATGATTGTATTCTGTTTACACAGCCATGATGTTTTCACCTAATGATGACAGGTTATCGGGAAAAAAACCTTCACTTTTTGCATGTTCTTTTTAACAAAGTTTTGCCAAAAGTTTGCACATGCACCAAATTTGGTATTTGTGGAGTTTTCATTTCTTTTGTAACTCACTGCATTTTCCAAGGAAAAGTGATTACTATATTCATGCTAATTTCTGAAACCAAGACTAACAAAATTTTCAGCATCTGGCAAATTCCTTCAAATATTGGTTCTTAAGAGATATTTACAGGAAGAATATATACTTTTAAATATTACAAAGGAAAATAAAGCATGTTTATTAAACCTAAATGTCTTAAGACAACTATTTAAATAATGTGGATATAGTCTTTTGGTTTTCAGATACATATTGCATACCTGTGTCTTGCTTCGTTCTTATATTTTCAGTACTTGACATGGTACTTAACACAGTAGTAAGAACTGAATGAATGAATGAATGAATGAATGAAATTCCTTCCATCACTTTGAAACATCACTTTTACTCAAGATTCTATCATTGGTCTTATTATAATTTCTAAACATTCCTATAATCCTATCTACTCTCATGACATTAGTAGTCTATTAAATCCCTCTCTGTTGCCTAACCTCTCTCTTGAATCCTAGATACCATTTCCATGTGGATGTCTACAAGGTTCTTAACCTCCATGTCTGTGCTGACATTCTTCTCTAGCTTCTTCAGTAGTTGCTTCTACTGATTTCTGTTTTGTTATCAGAATGTCTACTCTCCCACTGGCTGACTCTGAAATTTTCTTTTTACCCCTGTAATGTTTCCACCCAGCCAATTCCCAAAGTTTGTAATTTTGAATTTAGTATCTCCTCTTAATTATATCTCTTCATGTTTATTCTTTTTAAAAATTTCTGTTCTTGGGGCGCCTGGGTGGCGCAGTCGGTTAAGCGTCCGACTTCAGCCAGGTCACGATCTCGCGGTCCGTGAGTTCGAGCCCCGCATCGGGCTCTTGGGCTGATGGCTCAGAGCCTGGAGCCTGTTTCCGATTCTGTGTCTCCCTCTCTCTCTGCCCCTCCCCCGTTCATGCTCTGTCTCTCTCTGTCGCAAAAATAAATAAACGTTGAAAAAAAAATTAAAAAAAAAATTTCTGTTCTTGCCTCAAACCTAGATCATTGTAAAAGCCTCCAAATCAGGCTTTTGACTTAACTGCGCCTTTTCTCTCCTGTCTACTTTATTGATACTACTATATGAAAAGTCATAATCCAGTCTTACACTCATGTAAGTGCTTTTCCTTAGAAATCCCAGTTTTTCCCTATTTCAACTCATGTAAAAGTTACACTAATTTATGTTGGCTGGAATTACGATTAATTATTTATTAATAAAACAGTACTACCTCATGTCTGCACTGTGCCTTAAAATTGACAGATTGCTATCTTCTGTTATAATCCCAGTGAGAAAATTTAGCAAAGTGAACAGTATGAAAGGAAAACTTTTTCTAGAATGAACTGCTAAATTCAAGAGATCCAGGCTTAAAAAAAAAAAATTGTTGCCATGTGTACTCAATGCAATTCTGGATCATTGTGTTCCATGACTATTCCGTTTAGGCTTTCCACCATCTCTATGTCATATGCCATTTCTTTTACTTATGACTTCCTTCAATTTAACACAAACATTTCATAAAGTGCTAGTTTGAGGTCTCCTGACCTCAACTGTCTAGCAACAAGTTGATCTTTTCCATGACTGGTCTTGCCTTATTGGTTCTCCTTTAATTTCTAGATGAGTAGCATCATTCTTTGTAGAACCAAATGACTTGTCCAAGACCATAAGCTCTCATGTTTCCTTGGAAGCAAGACATCTATCAATCCTCCTTAATTTCACGCTATTTTTCTTTATGAGATGTTCATAACTTTAGGTAGCAGTCATTGTCCAGAACTTTAAGAGTTACTTGACTGCCTACCTATAAGAAAGAGAATGGAAAGTCATCACTCTTTATGAATTGGATAGAATTTCCTGGGCTAGTCATTTCTTCAGCCAAAAGTTTTAGGACTAGGAGCAGAGAGAAGCTGACTTAGAATCATTACAATGCCTGTAATATAGATAAATCAAGTACATAAAACACATTATGATATTAATACATTATGCTATGCAATTATTTTCAATTTTTTACCCAATACATGTTGTTTATCTTGCTATAGGTGTTTTGAGGATGGACTAGGATTTATTGAGCTGAGTTAATTGCTAATTCAGTACAAATAAAATAATGTAAGATTTTTGCCATGTTATAAGATGTTTTGATAGATTGTTTAATTACATTGCAAAAGGTTGCTTGTACTATAAAATTCCATATTCTTCCTCTCAGGGTCAGTAGCAAATACATTCTATTTCTAAGCTATGTTGCATATCTGGAAGCTTAGTAATTGCTGTTCATATTTTCTTACCAAACTGATAATGTGTTATTAATTCGGATTTTTAAAAAATAACCTTCTAAATCCCTATGTTTTGTCCTAGGTTTAAATTCTATGAGAACCAGACCACACATTCTTCTGCTCTTAGGCTGTGTTGTTTTCAGAGATGCTAACCTGTTAGTGATTAACCAAGATTAGGGTCTTGGATGCTTGTGGTTATCAGAAAGTTTTCCCTGAGGATGTCTACAGTCCAAGGAGAATTTCTGCATTTATGCCTAGGAGGGATGCTCTTAAACCATATTGACTTTATATAGAAACTTACATTTGTCCTGTGAATACTTAGCAACATTGTTGTATGATTGAAGTAAAAAATGTGACACCAAAGGGACTTGGTCTGGACTTGAGATACCAGACTCTTGTATTTTTCAACCTAAATGGTGTAAGAAGTAGACGTATCTTAGTAAACTTACAGTAAAAGATGTGTGATTTCACTGCATCCTATGCAAAGAAGTTGGGTGTATATTATTCCAAGGTGTAGGTGACAAGGAGGAAAGAAATCCAGCTGCTAGCTATGCCCACCCTTTTCTTTCTGTTTCCAAAATGTATCTTTATAATATTTTCCATGTTTTAATTTACAAGTCTGTTCCCTAATTACATGGTGAATTCTGTGAAATATTTGGATTTATCTTTCTTTCCCACTACCCATAGTACTCCGTTTCTTTGCCAAATATATAAATTCATGAATGAAAAAAAAATCAGTAGCAGAGCTGAGGTTTAAACTCAAATCTGAATCTAAATGGAGTTCTTTCCCCTCTTTTACTATAATGACTTATCCAAACATTTCTAAATTTTATTTTGAAAATATATGATAAAACAACAAAATAATGCATTCGAGAGAACAAATTGTTTCCTGTCTTTTTAAAAACGTTTTTCTCCTACTTAAAAATAATAACAATGTAGTATCTGATAAAGCCCGAACAGTAATGAGGTAGAGTTTGTATTGATTAGTTCTGTGAGAAGCTTAAATATTATAATTTCTTGCTTCCTCTATGAAATGCCTCTTGGAGACTTTTGGAATTCACAGATCAGTTCCTCTGACTCACATGTGTTGGAGGCCATGTTTTCATTCATCCTTTCACCTCTCACCCACAGAGTATCTCAGCTTAATTAACGTCTTTGTTAATTAATACTTACAAAAAACTGATTTATATCTAGTTGTTTATATTCCCATGAAAACAAGATGACATTTAGAGATAAACTTAAGCAGGAATGGAAATATGTTAGACATAAAACCAGGAAAAGAATAGAGTCCAATGGCAGCCTCCATTCCCTCCCATGGATTTATACAGTAGACATCAGTAATTAATAAAGCCACTCAGAATCCTTCTTGACACAGTGTTCTTGGCATTAATTAGCAGCTGATTAGAAGGGGCAGGCAAATTGAAATCTATTTGCCATCCTTATTTTAGTCTCTGGTGTAAGTTAAACCATAGAAAACTATTTGCTTTCTTATCTTGGTTTTACCAGAATTTTTAGAACTAATTGTGATGGCAATATGTGGTAAAGAAGGTAAGATAAGAGAATATTTGCCACCTGCTGTTAGATAACTACTTCGGCCGTAAGGTCATGTCTTCATTTTGTTTTGGATATGATATTACTGTCTACATGTTTCACTCTAGTTAGAATATGACTTGGAAAAGACAGTCTCAATTTATTTCGCATGTTTAACATACTTGTCTAGCTATGATGATGAGCATTATGATAAATGGGTTCACCACGACTAACTTAAGGTGGTTGTGAACACCACACATGGGTCATTCTTATCCTGTGAACAGATCATTATTGCTAGAAGGAAGCTAGCTCTCTTTTTTTAAATATTTATTTATTTTTGAGAGAGCACAAGCAGGGGAGGGGCAGAGAGGGGCAGAGGATCCAAAGTGGGGTCTTCACTGACAGCAGCACTGATGTGGACCTCGAACTCACCAACTGTAAGGTCATGACCTAGGCCAAAGTCAGGTGCTCAATCAACTGAGCCACCCAGGTGCCCCAAGAAGGAAGCTAGCTCTTAAGAAAAGGATGCTTAAGCTGATTATAAACTCCCTATAATCCTTTATGGACATTCAATGTCAATTTGGGAAAAGTTCTATCAAGTCTAGAGTTCTGGCAGTATTATTCATAATTTCAATTACCTTCATGAAGACGAGAAAGAAAAAATGTTGATTCATTCATAAATATTTGCCATATTTAGTATGGCTCTAAATTATGGGTTTTTTTAATGTTTATTTATTTTTTTATTTTTTTTTATTTATTTATTTTTAACGTTTATTTATTTTTGGGACAGAGAGAGACAGAGCATGAACGGGGGAGGGGCAGAGAGAGAGGGAGACACAGAATCGGAAACAGGCTCCAGGCTCCGAGCCATCAGCCCAGAGCCTGACGCAGGGCTCGAACTCACAGACCGCAAGATCGTGACCTGGCTGAAGTCGGACGCTTAACTGACTGTGCCACCCAGGCGCCCCAATGTTTATTTATTTTTGAGAGAGAGAGAGAGAGAGAGACAGAGCATGAGTGGGGGAGGGGCAGAGAGAGAGGGAGACACAGAATCTGAAGCAGGCTCCAGGCTCTGAGCTGTCAGCACAGAGCCCGACGCGGGGCTCGAACTCGCGAGCCGTGAGATCACAACATGAGCCAAAGTCAGATGCTCAACCGACTGAGCCACCCAGGCGCCCCTAAGTTATGTTTTTTTTTAATTGGCAATGATTTTAATGAATGTAAAACACTGCCTGTAGCAGTACATATATATTTTGCCTTTTGCTGTTTGAAATATGTGGTTCTAGATAATTTTGGCAGTAACAGTTTTTGACAATTTGAGCTGCAAATTGAGGCAGTGTAATCTAGGAAGGTGAAGCCTCTACAGTAACATATATAATTGGCTTTTCATGTCCTAAATTGAGATGGTTGAGCCATCTTCATTACTGTTTCTCCCTTAGTATTGTCATAGCCACTTGAGAAGGTTTCTGGGTTTATTTTTGTTGTCATGTTGTTTTATGAGTTGTGTGTGTGCATACACATATGTGCCTGTGAGTGTGAACATGTACACATGTGCATTCTTTGTAGACATGGAGTTACAAACGGAGTCTATCTCTCCCTTAAAAAGAATACTGGCATCTCCTTCTGCATTGATTTATATGTAAACTGTATGTGTCTCCCTAAATCATCAACATAGACTAACCCCACTCCTCTGGGCCTTGTCTGGAAGTAAGTTGGAAGTTTCTTTCATCTTCTATCTTGTGCTTCCAGATATCTGCCTTTACTGGTTTACATTTTGGAATTACACTTGCTACCTTTATGGAAGGATGGTACAAGATACAAACTTATGAAATCTCCCAGCCCATTTGCTTTAGGAGTGTGACCAGGCGTATATTCAATCAGATGACCTTGGGTCCCCTGCTTCCATTAGCAATTCACTTTCTTAAAAAAATATATGTTTATGTCACATAAGTAATTCTTGTTGCGAAAAATAGTAAGAAACAGCCAAAGAAAAAATAAAATAAATAGTATTAATAATTTCAAAATGTGCTTCTTTTTCTCTTTCTCTGTCATTTCTAATATCTCTCCACCTATGCCTTTTTGTCTCTTCATCTCTTTCTGTCTCTGCCTTTCTCTGTTTCCATCTGTATGATTCTGTTTCCTGTTCCTCTTTATGTCTCTGCATCTTTTCTGTTCTTTGTCATGGTCAATCTGTTTCTCTCCTATGACATTTTTAATTTAAAAAAATGTAAAAAAAATTACTCTGTTAGTTGGCAGTTAAGGTTTTGGAATCCTATGACATGATATTGATTCTTGGCTGTGTTCCTTGTATCTTCAAAAATTATTTCACCTACCTAGGTCTCTTATTTTTGCATCTGTAGAATGTTGCTGTTAGAAGGATTAAAACAAATTAAAGCATTATGTACCGTACTTGGCATTTAGGAAATACGAAGTTACTGTTAGGAACATACTTGTTTGTATTTCTTTACATACTTTCCTGATTATCTTATGATAAATTTCTGGGAAAAGAATTTGCTTGGTTACTTGGCAAGCATTTTTAAATATATATTGCCAACTACCCTCCAGTTATATTGGGTCTACTATTATTTCACCACCAGTATTGGAGGGTGTCCATACCCTGGCCAAAATTGGGGGTTGCTATTCTTTTAAATATTTCCCAAAAATAAATGAAGGCATTTTTTTAAATTTTACTTTATTTAATACTGACGTAGAACTTTATATTCTTTAATAAATTGTTATGTTCGTATCATCTGCACATTTTTTTCATTCAAGTGTTTGTCTTTTTATTACTGATGTATTATAACTCTATGGGGTGCCTGGGTGGCTCAGTCAGTTAAGCATCCGACTATGGCTCAGGTAGTGATCTCACAGTTGGAGAGTTCAAGCCCTGCATCGGGCTCTGTGCTGACAGCTCAGAGCCTGGAGTTTGCTTCGGATTCTGTGTCTCCGTCTCTCTCTGTCCCTCCCCTGCTCATGTTCTGTCTCTCTTTTTCTCTCCCAAAAGTAAATAAACATTTAAAAAAAAAAAATTCTATATTAAGAATACTAGCCCTGGTGCACCTGGGTGGCTCAGTTGGTTAACTGTCCGATTCTTTTTTTTTTTTTTTTTAATTTTTTAAATGTTTGTTTATCTTTTTGAGCGAAAGAGACAGAGTATGAGCAGGGGAGGGACAGAGAGAGAGGGAGACATAATCGGAGGCAGGTTCCAGGCTCTGAGCTGTCACCACAGAGCCCAATGTGGGGTTCGAACTCACCGAACCATGAGATCATGATCTGAGCCACTCAGGCGCCCCTTAAGTGTCCGATTCTTGATCTCAACTCAGGTCTTCATCTCAGGGTTGTGAGTTCAAGCCCCAGGTTGGGCTCTGCACTGGGTTTGAAGCCTACTGAAAAAAACAAAACAAACAAAAAAAAGCTAACCCTGTGTTATAGAAGATATAAATATTTTACCTACTGTTTTTAGTCTGTAATTTTTTTGTCATTAATTGTGGGGGTGTTTTTCATGAAGGGATGTTTTAATTGTTATGTGTACAAAATCATCAGTCTTCTACCGCTTTAAATCTGAGTGTTGGGAATTTTTTTTTTCTTGAGAAACTCATATTGCTTTCTCCTTTTTGACTCTTCAGTCCAGTATTCTTTATCATGGATTATATTGAAGGGCAGATGCCATAGATAATATAAAATCCTAGTTAAGTATCATACTCAATTCATGTCACAAAATGAACTACATGCAAACTCATTTAGTAAAGTTAAGCCTAGTATTTGTGAATTACTTGGCATTTTATGGATACTGTCTGAAAGTCTGGATAATTCTATTAATATAAAACATTTTAGGAATTGGTGAAAAGTAGTCAAAAGATGACTTGTGTTGATATAGTCTAACATGTGTTTATAATTAGTTGTGCTGGCTTTTTTAGTATCAGAACGGTCTTTGCAACTTTGTCTGTGAATAGGTGTTGTTTTTGCTTTGTAGTCAGTTTAAATCCTAGAGATTCTACGTGGTTTAAGCTCAGCATTATTAATGATCCCATTTTCATGAGCTAGTAATATTAGAGAAGTCCTTGTCTTCTCTTTACTGTGGCATCACGATACCACTAATGTCACACCCTTATGCATCACACCCTTATGCGTCACACCCTTATGCTATTTCCATGAATGTACTTCCTGCGAGTTCCGTGTCATTATTTGTATTAAGTTAGGCCACCAGAAGATGCACCAAAATCAAATCTTTTCAAAGAATTTTACTTCTTTGGTGTGGATTGGCTTAAGTGTGGTTGTCTTAATACTCACTGATAACATTGTCTTTTCAAGGCCAACATGGAAGGACTTTGTCATGGCATTTTCTTCTGTCACTTGTTTTATTTGGCTTGATGAACAGTATGAAGATCCAAAAAGAAAACAAAAACAGAGAAAGAAAAAGTAGTCATTTTTATTCTTTATTTAAATCACAAATTGTTTTATATTACTGTAATTTGTTTAGTATCTCTTCTTCCTCCTTCTTGCCCCCCAGACTATTGAGTTTCAATAGTTTCCTCCTTCTTGCCCCCCAAACTATTGAGCCTTTTCAAAATGTAAAGCATTAAATGTTTTCAGCTCTGTTAGTGTTTTCACTAGTAGGTTACATGCCTGATTTCAGGAGCAAGAAATAGAAGGGCCGGATTGGGGTTGGGATGGATGGGTAGAGGCTTATACATTGCAGAAGCAATAGTGTGGCTTTTGTTGATGATCAATGAAACTTTTAAGAATATACCTTATAAAATATTTCATCTACTTTGAGTTCATTTTCATTTCATGCATGCATATAACATCTTTTACCGTTTTTTTCAGTCAAATTATTCACCTTTCTCACCATTTCCCCTGTGCTATCACTGCCACGTCGATATTTGAGTATATGTTACTATGAATGTCTATTTTGATTTCCAAAAAATTCAGAGTCAAAACTACTGTTCAGCTCTAGCAACTATATTGGTCCTTACTGCATGCATATTTCTGATATCCTTTTTCTTTTTTCACTCTGCGAATGTGCTTTCTTGTATCCTTTGTGAAAAGAAGCAGGGCATAAATTGCCAGATTTTAAAAAATGATTAAGTCTATTATGTACCCCAAAATTAATATCATATTTTTCTCTACATTTACTTAATTGACCACAGCTTGGTCTACTTTTCCAATAACGATGAAGGAATTTACCATGAGTTATCCATATTCAATCAATACACATTATGGCCAACTCTTAACTCAGGAACACGAATAGCTGTCAAGCAGGGGTTTCCGGGCAGTAATTAATCCATCCTGCAAACCTTATTAAGTGACATTACAAAAGGTACCAGGCTGGACACCGATAACACAAGGTACACAATCACCTCTGTTCTCAAGGACTCACAGTCTAAAGTGGAAGCCAGACACCCCTCCCCGCTTCCCACTCCTCCCTCACAACCAAAAATTGCAATACAGTGTGGCAAGCACTATGATAGAAGTATGCCAAAGTGCTGAGGGTGGAGAGCTGGTGTCAGGGACACAGTGAGTGAATGTGCAGAAGGGAAAGAGTAGAGACAATTGGGGACTTGGGACTGGTTCATTGAGTCTGGTAACAACACTGAGAGGGCAAATCTCTAGAGATGGATTCACCAGGAAAGACCTTACATGCTTAACAGGGGGCTTTAACTGAATGCTATGGGCAGCCAATGGAGGCTTTTAAGAAGTGGGTGGGGAGAGTGATGTAGTCAGATCTGCATTCAGGGAGAAATCAGAAAAATATCATGATAGAACAATATATTACTACATTGATACAATGGCTCACTATAGAGAAATATCAGATGCCTTTAAACACTTCACACACAGTTTCTTAATCTGTGATGTTTTTGTTTTTGTTTTTGTTTTTGTTTTTGTTTTTGTTTGTTTTGTTTTTTTTACAACCACCTGATGAAACCAGCAGTTGGATCATGGTGTTCCTGTTTTACAAATCGAACATGAGTGGAGGGCCATAGGGCTCTTTGACTGTTCAGGGGCAGGAAAGGTTTGCACTGTGATCAGTCCCACTCTATGCCCATGACCTCTCACACCCCACCTCACTCCCTTGTTTGCAGATGAGAAGGGGGGCTCCAGAGAGGGCGGTGTTTTGCTAAAGCTCATACAGATAAGTGAGCAGAGCCTGGGTTAGAACACACACCTCCTGATTCATAGGAAAGGCATGGCATCTGAACTGCCTAATCAGAACAGACAAGGTATGAGGAGCCTAGGAGACAAGGGAGATTAAAGACAAGGCGCCAGGGACAGAACACTGAAGTGCACAGCAGAGGGAGTTTTAGTGCAGCCAGAGGCTTCTCCATGTGAGGCAGCCCTAACCAAGCCTGTGACAGTGGACCAGTGACTTCGATCAGTTCATTTTAGATAGATTCTGACCCCAGATGCTTTCATTCACGAGTTTTATTATCATACTCAAGGGGCATGGTTTGGCTATGGAACACCATTCATTCATTTAAAACAAGTTTATTGAGATCTTATTATGTGCCAGGAGCTATCCTGAGTGGTCAGGATACAAAGGAAGGAACATAGCCCTCATTCATGGAGCTCTGATAGAAGAAACAGGCAGTAGACAAGTAAATTATAGCACAACACAGGGAGTGGAGAATCAGGTATGAGAAATGCTTTCTGGGAGCACAGAGGACAGAGATGGCCACACACCCTTAGGGGGGACTCCAGTGAGGCCACATTAAATCTTAGTCTCACAAGGTACATGAGAAATTGCCAAGAATGGGGAGATATTCCCAAATAGGGAAACAAGGTTCAAAATGCGTGAATCATTATAAATTAAAAAAAAAAAAAGACAAATGAGATTTCTACTTTGTCTTATTTTCAAAGCATAGGGACAGGTCCATCCCTCTTATCCATAACTGGGTTTTTAGGTAAATGTCAATTTAGGTAAATTGTTTTATCATTTTTATGATTTCTGAGCTTGACACAGCGTCTGGTGTGAAATCTGTGGAATCTGTACTGATTTTGTCCTGTAACACAACTGCTTTTCCCAAACTCAAACCATTCAGGCTTAAAGATGAAATACATCTGGGCATACATTTTGAAGATAAAAAGAAGAATCAATTTTTCAGCGGTAAAATTATGATTTGTGAATTCAGTATTTTCCACAAAATAATTTTTTTCAAAAATAACAATGGTTTGCTTTTACCTAGGTCTTTACATTTTGAACATTAAAAAGTTCAAGTTCAGCAAAAAATATGGAACTCTCTACTCAAACCTTAACTGTTAAAAGCATTAATTTTTTTGCTTATTTGATTTTCTGCTTCAACCCACCGCAGATGCTATTTCTATATTTAAAAAGCCAAATTAGTGTATTTGACAGAAATGTTGAACTAGGCAGCACATGCCTTGAAAAAAAATCTATTTGCCCATTTGCTATTTTATTTAATCTGCTCTTGGTCCTAATCACTACTCATTTTGGTTACCATTTACCCAGGTAGTTTATTAAGTCAAATTCCTCCCAGGTGGGATGGACTGACTCTTAGCTTTTCACTTTCTTGGCATGATAGCGTAGTGATCTATGTTGTCATGCTAGTGAGGTCTTGGTGATGAACCATTAAATAAAATGATCTGCCCCCAGGCCAGAGAGTTGGTTGATTGCCAAACAGTAATCCAGTACAATTAACTATCAAAGATTTGAGCACTCCATTATTCTAAGAGATGGGACTGCAGCCATCTGCAAAAGGAGAAATGGTGATTGATCATCTCACTAAATTTTTGTTTGGAGATACATTTGAGTAGTTGAATTTATTATTATTACATTTAGATATTTCAACCTTTAGTCATCTTGAGTGCTAATTTTGCTAATTTTATTGAATTCCAAGATAAAAATGAAAAGAACATGTTCAGTCTGTACCAAGAATAAGACTGTTTAATTTATAATATGTACCTCAAGGCTTTAGTGGGATATAAATAAATAAAATAAATATTCTCCATGAGAGACAGTTTCAAAATATCAAATTAAAGTGAAGAAATGACTCAAGTAATTGATTATTTGTTTTTTAAGATACGTTGCTCTAACCTCATATGTTGTTAAACTATTTTTAGTTACAGAAACCATAAATATTCATTCAGTACCTTTAAGATACTCTTTTGGCAATTCAAGCAATCACTCATTCCACTAATGAGAATTTAAAGATCACATAGCGTGTTTTTTTTTTTAGCTATGTTCTACAATATATAGAGGGTTCATTACAAAGAGAAGGGCTGCTTTCTTATTTTGACTGTTTTTGTTTTTCCTAAGTGTTTTTTGTTTTGTTTTGTTTTGAATTTCTAAAGATGCACCTGGCATTCAGCACCATAGGTAGATAGGTATACATGCTTAGAGGTCATTATCTCAGCACCTCACCCAGTGAAACAATATGATACAAATTCCAGTTTTTGAATGGATACAAATTTATCTCTTCCTTCCTTTGTTAACATCCTTTATTACTGAGCACCTGCCATGTGTGAGGACAGGGTTGGCACTAAGGATGCAGAGCCAAACAGAAACTTATTTGCCTTACCGCTGCTTGCAGTTGGAGAGTGGAGAATAATATCTAAACTCACATGTCCGATAAATTATGATATATTCTATGAAAGAGGCATGGAAACAGAAGACTTTAATTCCCTAGTCTGGGGAGCTGGCAAAGGCATCTTTGGGTCAGAAAAGAACACTGGGAGTTGAAAGTCAGTCTGGGTCTCAGTAAGAAGCCAGGTTGACTTCTTGGGTTTGGACAGGGTTAGCATTTTATTTAATTAAAAAAAATTAATATTTATTTATTTTTGAGAGAGAGAGAGACAGAGTACGAGCAGAAGAGGGGCATTTTTTTTAATGTTTATTTATTTTTGAGACAGAGAGAGACAGAGCATGAACAGGGGAGGGTCAGAGAGAGAGGGAGGCACAGAATCTGAAGCAGGCTCCAGGCTCTGAGCTGTCAGCACAGAGCCCGACACAGGGCTCACACTCACAAATCCCGAGATCATGACCTGAGCCAAAGTCAGACGCTTAACCGATTGAGCTACCCAGGCGCCCCTTGGCAGGGTTAGTGTTGTCCCAGGCGTGTTTTGGAAATTTGTGAAGATGTTGACGATCACAGTGATAGATGACTAAAGGCATTCTACAGGTGGCGGTCAGGTCCACCAGACAACTACAATGCGTGAGAGAGTTGCACAAAGGAAAATTGTCCTGCATCTTAATTCAAATAACACGTCCAGCATTCATTCTAAGTGATTAAGCCTGTTTATGTGTATCAGCCCTACAGCCTACCCCTGTTTTATATAGAAGGCATTTTTTCAACATGGTCTTATGTACTGAAGTTTCCAGGAATGCAACTGTCAGGCACATCAAGGGAAGATGTTGCTTTTGTTTTATTTGGTACTTTACTAAGAGTTAATTACTATTTAGAAAAATGATGTCCCTGATTAAAAGCCCTCTCATGATATGTGAGTGGACCAGGCAGTGCATTTGTAATCATGTATATTTGTGTGTGTGAATTCGCAGTGATGTTACTTATGGCTGTAAGCATATGGCTCCTTCATTTCATATGTGACCATGCCTTGAATTTTTTAAATGAAATATATATTATTTTATTTTACATTTCTTTTGTTTTATTTCTTTTTTTATACTACACATAGGTCATTGTATTGATTTGTTTAAATGTTGTGTATAACTAGATAATGTTGTTACATATGGCATTATTTCAGTATAATTAAGAAGGCATTGTAAAAAAAAAAAGATCCTTGGTTATGACAGAGATGAAAACCACTGTTTAACACAATATGTGTGTTTTAAAATATAGTAAAAGTTAAATAAAATGTTAAAATGTTTGAACTGAAGATTCATTTAATTCTCCAGCTTTGTAATGTTTCACAGATAAAACTTCTTGATTTTCAGATCAGATTCAGAAGCAAAAGTCTCCTTTTTGATGGCTTTCTGGCCTGATTTTCAGAGCAATCTCTTTGACTCCATATATGGAGAAATGCAGAAGGAAACATATTACAATAGATCATTTGGGAATATTTACATTGGGTTGTCCTGCTCGGGCTATTTAGTACTAATATCACTGGGTTGAATACTTTAAAATTGAAAGGTCATTTGGAGAAAAAATTACTTACAAATAAAATCAAGATTTTTAGGATGCCTTCTTGGAGTGGGTCTACTCTTCTGGAGGACAGCCAGTAGTTTAATGAAAACACATTGAGGTGCTTTAAAAGAGAGTATTTTGTTTTAATAGATACCATCATGAATGAGGAAGACACCATTCCACTAGTGCTGCCAAAAAAGTATGACTAGGGGTGCCTGGGTGGATCAACCGGTTAAGTGTCTGACTTCAGCTCAGATCATGATCTTGAGGTTCCTGTGTTCAAGCCCCGAGTTGGGCTCTGTGCTGACAGCTGGGAGCCAGGAGCCTGCTTCGGATTCTGTGTCTCCCTCTCTCTCTGCCCCTCCCCCACTCACACATTGTCTCTCTCTGTCTCTCAAAAATAAATAAACGTTAAACAAATTTTAGAAAGTATGACTAGTTTCTGGTCCAGAACACCCAATTATATTATTAGGACTTATAGACTTAGCCTTTTAGAGATTAAAGGGAGTATGAAGTTGGGAGTAGACAGTTTTACCTAGAGGAAAGTAACAATGTCTTTATTAGGTGTAAGAATTTATAATGACAAAACAAATATTGAAGAATACAAACGAGATTACTAGGAATATATATAATAGTAAAAGCCCAGGAAGCCAGATTTATGAAAAAGAAATTAGTATCTTCCTTGACTTTTATATAGACTTTTTGTGAAAATCAGATGAGATAAATATATAAACAGTATTTTGTGAGTTCTAAGTGTAATGTGTTCTGGACTCCCAATCTTTCAAATATACAGAATACTATAATTAGGATGTGCTAACAGGAATTTATCATGTGAAATCCAGAAAATCTGAAACTGTGATCAAACCAGATGCATATGTTTTCTGCAGGTATGCTCTAATCATAGGTTTTGAATGATCAATTCTTAAACTATTTGTTGAGGCTCAGATAAGTATAGACAGAGCCAATTTACATTCAGTATCCCTGGACCTGTTGTTTTGTTTTTCTTTTCTGAGAGAGTCTGGAATCTTCTTCAAGATGATGCTAATTTGTAGTCATCTTTTATACTGTGTCTAAGACACATTTTAATCAAGTGTGCTGACTCTCAGGTAGATGCAGTTTTAAGCCTTCGACTTCTCCAATAGAATTAAAGCTATTGCCACTGGCCAAATAAAGTCTACATAATAATGAACATGAGGGAAAATATATTTAAAAGGAAGAGGGATATTATTCTTTCTCTGGAAATACTATTACACAAAACATCTGTCCTCAAAACATTTTTGCTTAAAAGGTGCTAGATCTTGGACCACCTGGGTGGCTCAGTCAGTTGAACATCCAACTCTTGATTTTGGCTCGGGTCACGATCTCACGGTTCATAGTTTGAGCCCTGTGTCAGTTCTGTGCTGGCAACATGGAGCCTGCTTGGGATTCTCTCTCTCCCCGTCTCTCTGCCCCTCCCCTTGAATATAAATGAATAAACTTTCAAAAAAATAAAAAAAAGTGTTAGATCAGAGGGTTTCTCATGGCTCTCCTTTCTATCTCTATGTCATCTTTATTCAATCTTATTTTTCTCATTGTTTTTTGTCCCTTCCAGACATTCAGATGTTGAGCATGAAAAGCATTCTCATTATTTCCTTTCTTCTGTGTTGCTTCCCTTCTGAGGGCTTAGGTTTTCCTACCTTCAATGTAGCAGGCTTTCTCTGTCATTCTTCTCTGTCTGTTCCCACCCCGCCATTACATAGGCAGTTCCCACCCTATGGTTCAGGGTTTCTGGTGGCTGAGACTATTCCACAATAGGAACTTTCAGTGGAAGAGGTGGGTGAATGTAAAGCCGTTAACAAGTGATGAATGAAATTAAGAATGTGGTTTATTGGCATATACAATGATGATTGTAAATAAGCATGTTTTGAGGACGAACTCACAAATATCATAGTTGATTATCACTGAGGAAATAAAGTATGAAAAGAAAAAAAATCAAATTTACTTTGGTTATACCTAAGAAACACTGGCTATAAACACTTACAGGAACTGCTTAAAATTTATGTTGAAGTACAATTGATCTTAGTAATAATTATGCGTGCTGTAGACTCTTTTTTTTATGTTTATTTTTGAGAGAGAGAGGAGAGTACATGAGAGTACACACATGTGCAGGAGGGGCAGAGAGAAGGGACAGAAGATCTGAAGCAGGCTCTGTGCTGACAGCAGAGAGCCTGATGGGGGGGCTCGAACTCATGAACCGTGAGATCATAACCTGAGGTGAAGTCAGACACTTAACTAACTGAGCCACCCAGGCGCCCCTAGACTCTGGTTTAAAAATCATAATAAGAACGATCTGTTATTTAAAGATACACTATAGCATATGAGTCACATTAATTTTTATATGTTTTTATTATAGCATTGTAACTGTATATCCATATGTTCCTAACTTCATTGTTTATTTCTCTCATTGAGGGTTTAATCTCAACAACTTCAACAAGATGAAGGGAGGATTGGAGCATTAAGAGTGCAGTGTGGGTTCTCTCAATTTGGTCGGATACTCTACATAAAGAGTGTAGGATTACGTATTTTCCAAAAGTTATATAGAGAAATGTAAAAGAGACAGAGTTCATTAAAATAATTTTAACAGTTTCTCCAAGAAATCCCAGTGCCATTGAGATTAATTCATCTGAAAAGGAGATGACTAAGAAGCATTTGCTAACCCTTTTTCCAAGATGTTGAGAGATTTGTTAGTTCGTTTATGCCAGTCAGTTCTCTCATTCCACAAATTGATGGGTTTACAGTGAAAATATGGAGAGATTATTTTCACCTTGAGGTCTTCTTGACTGTGAGTGTGGAATTAAGCATTAGAACATGCTTACCCAGGAAAACCATGAAATCTCTATCCTTTTGACTTTTTGAGAACAATGGTCTTGGTTGACTTAAGCAAAACCTTGATCTTATCAGAGGCTTGAGTATAAAAGAGATTCCATTTTGAGGTTTCTTCTATTGCCCATTTATATTCCTGGGTAGAGTTAGGGATTGCTCCAAAAAGACTAATACTCTGAGCGTCTAGTTCTGTCCATTTCCATTTCAGCTGGTCTTGTTGAAGGCAATGTAAGTTTGCATCTTTTTCTGACCAAATGTTAGTTTCAGGTTGCCATTCTTTTTTTACCCTAATATCAGCATTATGCAAGTTTTTTGGCTATATTATTAAAGCAAAAGTCATTTCTTCCCTGCTGGGGGTTAAGCAGTACCTACCTATTGTTCCAACTTTCTGGGATTCTTCACAATGGGTTCCAGACCTAGGTTAATTAACAACTCTGTTAACACCTCCTTGAGCTCAAGTGGTTCAAATACAGCCTGCTGAGACATTATTTCTTAAAAGGTGAGGACTAATGACCCAACTTTCCGTCGCCATCTCAGAGGCCAGTTTTCAATCTCGTAAAAATTTTAAGTCAAGGAAGCTCAACATAGAAAGTCATGAGCTGTCATAAAATACTATTCCGGATATAGTTGGTTGGAATTGCCTGGGCACTTGGTAACCTAAAATACAAGTTAATAGTAATTCCACCTCATTTAGTTGTGTTTAAGGTGCTTGAGAGTTATACTTAATAGACCATAAAAACTATACGTTAAGACACTACTTAAATACAATAATAAATCCTTGTACAAAGTTCTCCCAGAGACTACAGTTTAAAAAATCATTATAAATGTTAACTAAACCTCACATATATTTCTGTATAAAGACCTTTGATTGTATAAAGTTTTAGATGTGCCAAAATTTTTAAAATAAATTAATTGTAGAGGCTATAGTCTGGTTTATGCTCCCTCCTGCCTGCCACCATTTTGGTAGTTTGGGTAGTATATATTTACATGTAGTTTTACACAAATATTAATATTTTATATGCATAGGTTAATATATCTTGAATGAAATAAATTTGTCATCTTTAATAAACATACTTAGCATATAATCCTAGCAGAAATCACCTCCATGTGGCATAGGACCAAAAATGGATAGCACTTTGATGTGTAACATGATATCAGTATCCCTATATCATTACTAAATACCCATGGTGTTAAAAGGAATTAAAATGCAAGAAATTAGACCACTACAAGAAAGAGAACAGAACAGATTATTCCCTGTTGTTGCATTGCCAGGCACAGTTCTGCTGAGTATTGCACAACGGTTATTTTATTTAATCGTCAAAACCATCCCATACAGCAGTTATTATATCTCTTCATAAAAAGGGAAAGCTATGCTTTCATGGTTTAATAATTCACTGAAGACCATATTTCTATTAACTAAGGAAGCAGCATCCAAAATTTAATCTATCCCACTTCAAAAATCCATGCTTTCATTGATATCCTAACAGGTAAGTGGCATATCCATACTTAAAGAAAGAGCTAAGAGGGGCACCTGGATCGCTCAGTCAGTTGAGTGTCCAACTTCGGCTCAGGTCATGATCTCATGGTTGAGAAGTTTGAGCCCTGCGTTGGGCTCTGTGCTGACAGCTCAGAGCCTGGAGACTGCTTCCGATTCTGTGTCTCCCTCTCTCTCTGCCTCCCCCCTGCTCATGCTCTGTCTCTCTCTGTCTCAAAAATAAAGATAAACATTAAAAAAATTTTTAATTAAAAAAAAAGGAAGAGCTAAGAGAAATCGGGACAACCTTTCTAATGTCCCTCAGTGATGGAAGGATGGCTGCAACATACAGAGTATTAAGAGTACTATGCACAAATAGGATGGAACTTTGAAAAATGATCAATTACAGTATAACAGTACCACCACATTTTCTGGAAATTCTGTGGAACAAGTGTTAAAAAGGAGAGGTTGAACACTGATCATTTAGGCCCGCTGATGTCAAAAATTTAAACAAGTAATTGGACTTTATGTTAAGAAGCAAGTATTAAGGGCGCCTGGGTGGCGCAGTCGGTTAAGTGTCCGACTTCAGCCAGGTCACGATCTCACGGTCCGTGAGTTCGAGCCCCGCGTCAGGCTCTGGGCTGATGGCTCAGAGCCTGGAGCCTGTTTCCGATTCTGTGTCTCCCTCTCTCTCTGCCCCTCCCCCGTTCATGCTCTGTCTCTCTCTGTCCCAAAAACATTGAAAAAAAAAATTAAAAAAAAAAAGAAGCAAGTATTAAATGTCTTAATGTTTGGTCCTAACATGTATTATAGTATTTATTTTCTTCAGTTTTAACATTATTTGGTGGTATGAGGTTGCTGAGAGTCTAATAAAATTAGCACCATTGTGTGGCCATCATATGAATTAACCATATCCAAAAGTTACTGCAACTTGGGTATTTAAAGCAATCTTGTACCATGAGAAACCGGATAGTTTTAATTTTCATCTCACATGTAACTTAAATATGTGAATAATCTTTCTTGAGGAAATATCCAATTTCAATTATTGCTTGAAAAGTAAAAACAGTATTATTTTCATGGCCGTAGGCTGTGGATAATATTGAATCCCTATATTATTGGTTATCAATAATGAATATCTCATGAGATTTACGGACCTTACAAGGATCTATGGATTGAAAATCATAATAGCAAATTTCCTAATTATTTTCTTTTTTTCCCCTTTCTATTAGAATGGAGGCTAGCAGGTAAAATAATACACAGGAGAATATTCTAAAAGAAACTTATTTAAATATTGACTTATTAAAATATTTCATAAGTCTTTAACAGTACTTTTAGAATGCACAAAAAGGTGTTTCTGCTACTTTTCAATTACTTTTTAAAGGAATAATTTATTATCTCAAGTAAATGGAACTCTTCCTTTCTCAAGAGTGAGCCTGTAGCATTCTATCAGTCCAGCATAGTTTTTGGCAAATGCTAGCAGTTTTATTAATGTAGATTTTTCCCCCTAATACTCAGTTACTCCCAGTCAAAATCAAGCAGAGAGACAGACTCTTCAGAGAATCAGAATTCCTTCATTTTTTTTTCAGTCTCTATCTCTCTCATAAAGATAGGTGTGTGTGTGTGTGTGTGTGTGTGTGTGTGTGTGTCTGTGTGTCTATGTTGTGTGTGAACATGACATAACATGACATGAGGTGATAGAAGTATCTTAATTTCACATAATCTCAGGTACCTCATCAGTACAATGGAGATGGAGTGAGATGATGTAAAAACACCTTGCATCACCTTATGGTTATTCAGTGAAATTTATTTTCATCCCTTCCATTTTCTTACCTCTTGCGTTGACATTCTGTTAACATTTCTGGGTTGGGACAAACTATTTAGGTAACATATTTTGTTTTCCTCAGTGTTGCTTTAATGAGTAGAAAATGCAGCTTGGGTCCTCCTGGCAGGGTGTGGCCTTCTTCATCTTCAAATCCCATGTTTTCTTGGACTCCCGGCACATCTTTGAATGTTGCTAGGTAAGACTGGTGTATGTCGTCTCTTTAGAGAGCGACCTCAAATAAATTGAGAGGGAGAGAACCAAATTTTATTAGACACCTGCACCTAGCAAGCACATTAACATGTTATTGCCTGACTTAATCTTATAAAAAATTCGTGAAACAGGTAGTATTAGCCATATTTTACAAAAGAAATTGAGTTTTCAATGAATTAGCTTATAAAGGACAAGTAGCTGGTGAGAGGTAGAACAAAAATTAAACTTTGAGCTTTCCATAAAACTTTGTTCTTCCAAAATACAATATGTTGTTTGTTATTAAAAGAGAACTACTTTTCTAAATGCAAACACAAGGTTAGTTATCAAACATGTTTTCTGGACGTGGCATTTTGTAACAATGCATTGGACATTGGTCCTGTATTGCGCACATATGTGGGGTAAATAAGGTATATGTATAAATAAGTGTAAAAAAGAGAGAGTATGTTGAGTATCATAAGAAAGATTCAGATAAAACCCTTTTGTGTTCCATAGAGGACAAGAATATTTCTGACTGAGGGGTACCTGGGTGGCTCAGTTGGTTAAGTGTCCAACTTTGACTCAGGTCATGATCTCATGGTTCTTGAGTTCGAGGCCTGTATCAGGCTCCACGCTGACAGCCGGGAGCCTGCTTGGGCTTCTCACTTTCTCCTCTCTTTGCTCCTCCCCCACTCGCACCTTCTCTCTCTCTCAAAATAAATACACCTAAGGAAAAAAAAAAGAGTATTTCTGGCTGAGCAGTCAAAAAAATCTTTTTCACTGAGGTGACATTTGGTTCAGGCTTTAAATAATGTGTAGGTATTCTAGACTAGCACCCCCCCCCCCAATTTTTTTTAATATGTATGATTTAGGTATGTGAACATAGGATATTGGGAAGTGTAGACAGACGAGTGTGAACGAAGGCACATAGATAAGGGGGCAACTGGTAGGTGTTTAATAGAAGTGGTGGGTGGTTTGGTATGGAATAATTAAGAAAGGAATGTGAAATTTTGAATGATAGGTTAAGGATTTGGGAATTTGATAAACATTTAAGGAATTGGATAAAAAAAGGCTTGTCGGCTTTGATGACAGGATTGGCATAATATGATTTAGGAAAAATATTAGTGGTAAGAAAGCTTAATAATGCAGGCTGTGATGCTAAGTGCTCACCTTGTGATTGTAGTCAAGCAAGCCATTGAGGGGATGAGACCAGCTGTTCCAGTGAGAAGTAAATAGCTTTGGTAAGGACAATGAGAGTAGAGAGAAAGGGAAAGATGAGACAATATTAGAATAGGTAAACACAATTTATTAGATGCCTGGGGCAGAGAAGAGGAAGATGTCTGAGGTGACATCTGTGTTTCTGTTTTGTGTCATAATCAGAAATGTGGAGGGCACAGAAGAAGAACAGAGGCAGGTTTGAAAGGAAGAATGGTGAACTCGTGTAGGGATTTACAGAGTTTGAAGAAACAGTGGAAGCCCCAGGAAGAGATAAATTTGGGGTTTTGAGACACGCAGTATGGGTTTAGGGAGAAAGGTCATCATTAGGAATCGTGATTTGTGAGCAATCTCCATTAAGGGCATAAACTAACCCATGAGAGAAAATGAAATGATACAGCAGAGATTTGGTATTGAAAGAGAGAGCATAAGTGAAATATCTTTAAAAAAAAAATGTGGTTAGTAATGCCAAGTATTTCAGGGAAACCCAGGAAGGTGAATAATACAAATGATCTCTTCCCAAATCCTTACTTTTGTACATGGAGAATGAATCCATTTTCATGTTTATGACATCATTTTGTATGCTTACATAATTGTATCCATCCCTTTAGAATTTGAGAAGTTTTCCATGGAGTCAATTTTACTTGGCTCTACCTTTGGAGTCAAAGGATGTCTTGATTTCATTCTCTTGCAAATTGTCATGTATATCAGTGTCCATTGATTATAAACACATAAAGCAAAGCTTTTCAAAATTGGTATTTTATTTTATTTCGTTTATTTTTTTCTGAGAGAGAAAGTATGGGGGAGGGGCAGAGAGAGAGGACAACAGAGGATCTGAAGTGGGCTCTGTGCAGGCAGCCGAGAGCCTGACATGATGCTCAAATTCACGAACCAGGAGATCATGACCTGAGCCAAAGTTGGACACTCAACCGACTAAGCCACCCAGGCGCCCCTAAAATATGTATTTTAAATTACACCGAAAAAGTTTCATACTTTACATAGATTACATTTTCTCTTGTAATTTTTTAGGTATTGGATAACTTTTTTTTTTCAAATTACTTCTTAATAGCATACTTATTTGTGGAATCAAAACTGGGGTTAGAAACATGTGGGATGGGTTTTGACTTCCTGCTAGTGTCTCAGCTCTGTGAGCTAATTTTCCCAAAATTGAGGCTGGAAGGGAAAAATAAAGACTATGACTTCTTTCTTTTATTACCATTCTTCCAGGAAAATGGGAATTTCTAGCTTTTTGCAGCTCTTTAAAGTTTTCTTGGCCCTGAGGTGACACAGGTTCTACTAAAAATCTCATTGTTATAAAACAAATCCGTTTTGTCATAAATAAAAAGCTGTGCCTAGACATCTCGTAAGTATCTCAAATGCAGTATGTATATAGTCTAAGATATAGCACATCCTTTTCTCCAACCTGTTTGTTACATTGCATCTTCCACCCTTGTCAATGGCAGTGTTTCCAATTGCTTGTCCCAAGCTAAAAACCAGGGAGTTATTTTCAATCTTCTTTCTACTACCCGCCCCCCCCCACTCTATTCAGACAATCTGTCCAGAAGTTCTATTAAATATTTTGTCCTGATTAGCTCTTCAGTCTCTCAGGGACTTCTCTCTTGCCTGCCACGAATTATACCTTCCTATTCTTTCTAACCATATTCATTGAACATTATTGCTATGTGCTGGGCATGAGTCATATACTGGAGATAAAACCATGGTCAGGAAGAATCAGTCCATGCCTTCATGGACTTGCATGTCTGGTGGAGAAGACAAACACCTACCAGTCTACGATTGGATTAAGTATCGATGATCTAAATGCTCTGAAGAAAAAATACACAGTACAACAGGGGGAAAAAACAAGGGCAGGCTTTCTTCAGAAAAAGAAAAGGCTCTTAAGCTGGGAAGTTGTGACTTACAGGGTAAATAGGAGTAAGACAAAGTGGAGAAGAAAAGCATTCAAGGCCAAGGGAATTCCAGAAGCTTTACACTTGGAATGAAACACTTGAAGACCTGAAATCAGGATTGTTGGAATAAAGTGAGCAGGTGAGGAAGATGAATGAACCAAAGCTGCAGTTGGGTTGAAGCCACATTCAGGACTCTTAGGCATAAGGATCACATACTTAATCTTCAAAATGGAAATATTTTTCAAGTGAAGAGGCATTGGTGTTAAACTGGGAATGTTCTGGGAAAGCTTGACCATATGGTCACTCTATCTAGAGTCATGTCAATGTTTCAGATTTTATCCTAAGAGGAAAGGAAAACCATTGAAGGGTATTAAGTAGGGTGTGAATTTATCAGATTAGCATCTCAAATAGCATTTCTCTCCATCACCCTTGCCCTCTCTGCCTACTTTTTTCCTATTTCATTTTATTTCACAACCCTTATTATTACCTACCTGAATTTACATATTTATTTGTTTGAGTGTTTTATTTATTCTTCACTTCTAGAATTTAGGCTCTGTGGGGCAGTGACTTTGTTTTATTCATTCTTTTATTACAGCACCTAGAATGGTACACGGCACATACAGATGTTTTAGAAATTGTTAAATTAATGAATCAGATTGCTTTTTCAAGACACCGTGGTTTTTGTCTGAAGTGACTACAAGGCAGGAGAGCTGATGGCAAGAAATGGTGGTACACGTAAAGAAGTTGATAGATGGGGGCACCAGGCTGTCTCAGTTGGTGGAGCATGCAACTTTTGATCTCAGGATTGTCAGCTTGAGCCCCACGTTGGATGTAGAGATTACTTAAAAATAAAAAAATCTTTTGGGGTAACTGGTGGCTCAGTCCATTAAGCATCCAACTCTTGATTTTGGCTCAGCTCACAATCTCACGGTTCGTGAGGCTGACAGCACAGAGCCTGCTTGGGATTCTCTTTCTCCCTCTGTCCCTCCCCCACTCACACTCTCTCTCAAAATAAATAAACATGAATAAATAAATAAATAAATAAATAAATAAATAAATAAATAAATAAATAAAAAAGGATGTTGATAGGTGGAGAACTACAGGTAGGTTTAGGATGGAGTGATGGTTTAGATGTAGGTAGGAAGGAAAAGAAAGCATTGAAGATGACTTCCACCTTTCTGGAATGAGCCACCGGGTGAATTTGAAGTGCCACTAACTGAAATGTTTGGAGAAGGAATGTGGTGCAACAGTGAAGAGTGCAGGGGTTCACCTGCCTGCTCCCTCTCACTGACACTGTGACCTTGGGCAGATTGTTTAATTTCTGCGTGCTTTGGTTCCCTCATCTCTAAAATGGAGGGTAGGATTACTGCCTACTCTGTAAACCATATTGTGGGGATTTCAGGAAAGAATGTATGTAAGACATTTAGAACAGTTCTTAGTACATAAAAAAGTACTCAGTAGAAGTTAGTTGTTGAAGAAAGAGTAGAGGATAAATAAAAAGGGTGAAGGGGCGCCTGAGTGGCTCAGTCAGTTAGGCATCTGATTCTTGGTTTTGGCCCAGGTCAAGATCTCATCGTTCATGAGTTCGAGGCCCGCATTGGGCTCTGTGCTCACTCTCTGCCCCTCCCCCACTTGCACTCTCTCTGTCTCTCTCAAAATAAACAAACTTGAAAAATAAATAAATAAAATGGTGAATAATCGGTTCAGTTTTGTAATTGTTGAGTATTGGCTATTGTGAGATATCCAAATGGATATGCCAAGATGGCATTTGTAGTAAATGAATTTAGATCTCAGAAAAGAGGACTGGGTTAGAGAAAGAAATCTGAGAGTCATCTGAATATGAGTTATTGAGTTTACTAATTGTGTTTAGAACTAAACTCCAGGGGGCACAGAATGGTGAGTAAGGGAGGCTGAGGAGGAGGGCCAAGAGAATTATGGATAAAGGCAGGGCCAAGAGGAAGAGCTGTGGTGAGCTGTGGGAGTACTTCCACTTTGAGTTCAAAGAAGGTAAGGGTCACACTACCGGACTGCTCTTTCCAATTCAGACAGCACGCCTTGGCCACAGTGGTCTTTGTGAACCATGAGCTAATCTCATCTTATTTCCACTTAACATCTTTTAGTGACTTTCCTAATCATTAAGTTCTGAGTAGAGTCTTCTTAGCAGCCATCCAAGGTACTTCACACTCTTCTTCAAATATACCTCTCTGGTCTTCTCCTTAAGTGCATCAAATATGACACACATTGTCTCATACGCTCTTCCATTTGCTTTGACTGCCCTACCACCTGCTGTCTATAAGGCTAATTGTGGGCAGACCTACCAGACCAACCTCTAGGATTATTTCTTGACTAAATGCTACCTAGACGTGCCTTTCTTCTAGCCTCATGGGATCTTCTATTTCTTCCCGGGAGAAACCTTACCACTAGGTTGTATTTGTTCATTTCATTCTGACTCGCTCCCTTAGGACATGAGCTCCCCAAAAGAATGCTGCACTTTGTTTACGTCCAGGGCTTGCCGTAGTGCACACACCAAATGTGTGTAGAATTAAAGAATAGTCAGAAAGTGGATCCCACTGACTTCTCAGACTCCACCAAACCATTTCACATTCACTCAGACAATCCAGGAAAAGTTGAATATATGATAGATCCTGGTTCAGAAATGTTATACTCAGAAGATAGTCTTACATATTCACAACAAATTCAGATAAATGAAGGGTATGCAGAATTGTTCCACAGGATTATTGGATGATTTGAAATGTCACGGAATTATTATAAAAATCTGTAAATAACATTTTTTGTATAATCATAATTAGCACATGGGTTCATTCTTGAGTTTAAGATTGACGTATCATATCTATCTTTGTTTATGTTGACTTAATTGTCAAGTGCTTACTTTATTCTAGCACTTTGGCAAGTAGTTTGGAGGTGGAAAACGTGGTCCTCACACTCTTGATATCTTCGGGGTGATACAAAAGACACAAACCAAAGGTGGGAGAATGGAGGCTTCAAATGACTATTTAATCCTGGAAGATGAGTCTCACTTTACTATTTGGCTTTGAAATAATCTGTGTAGGGATTTTACTTCACTACTTTGTGGAAAACTTGGATTTTCTTAAATGAACTGAGTAGCTATATTTTTAAAAAAAAATTTTTTTTCAACATTTATTTATTTTTGGGACAGAGAGAGACAGAGCATGGACGGGGGAGGGGCAGAGAGAGAGGGAGACACAGAATCGGAAACAGGGTCCAGGCTCTGAGCCATCAGCCCAGAGCCTGACGCGGGGCTCGAACTCACGGACCGTGAGATCGTGACCTGGCTGAAGTCGGACGCTTAACCGACTGCGCCACCCAGGCGCCCCTTGAGTAGCTACATTTGATTGTCGAATTTATTTCATCTGTACTTTAAAATTTATCTTAATTTAATTTAATTTAATTTAATTTAATTTTATTTTATTTTATTTTATTTTATTTTAATTTTTATTTTTGCGACGGATGTGCTCCACATCAGAAATGGCATTTAGAACTTTTATTGAAGACGAGAGGAAAATTACACACCTCTTTTTCAGGTACATCATTTCAGGTTTAATAAGTAGAAGAGTATAATGGCCAAAAACTATGGTTTTATCTGTGAGACATGACAGCATCAGCTATTCAGTCAAACCAGGAATTTTCCTATCCCATCCAAAGTGACCCGTTTTGGGACCAGAATGAATGAAAGCA
>NC_062578.1:26120000-26177500 GCF_022837055.1 Prionailurus viverrinus
AGAAAAAAAACACAAGCCTGGTAGTTAAGCTTTTACTTTTCACTTGATTGTGTTGGCATTTGTGTATACATCATTTGGGTAGAAGAATTTTTTTTGACCTGTTAATTTTTTATCACTATGCAGGATATGCCTTAACCATCAGCCTTTTCCCTTGGCATCAACTGTAAGCTGATTTCCAGTGATATTTAAACGTGTGACTATAAAATATTTCTACTGGCATTTCCTTACTAGTTAGCAGCTGTTACAACAGCGTCCAAACATCCATTAAGTAAAGAGAGATTTGTTTGGTAATATAGATTAATAGGGAAGTGATCACAAGGCTAGGAGTAAAAGTTTTAGGCGAATACAAGTGCGTTGGTTCCTAATTGGAAATTGTATAAACAGACAGACTTTCAATAAGAATGTTAACCTTCAGATGAATTCCATAAAGTATATGGAGTGTAGCTTAACATGTTTAATTTCAGACATCACCAACAGTAATCAGATAGGGATTTCAGAAAACAATTTATTCCATTTCAATGGAATTTCCATTTTGCTAGCTGTAATCTCAAATATGTAAATGGTAGCCAAAGCTGGATATGATGCTTCAGTTAAGAATTTTTTTTTTTTTTGCCCGTTGTTTCTTCTAGCATCTTCTTGCCAAATCTTCTGGAGCGCTTGTAATTTCCTCTGTACAGAGCCCAACAGGCTCATCAGCAGCAGAAGGTAAACATAATAGATGTGAGGAATTTCTGGAGATTTATGAGGTTTAGTTTTTTTGAAATGCACACTCTGTCTGGCTATGCTGGTGCACGGCCACATGTGGACTCTATGAATTGAAAATGTTATAAATGGGGCATCACTTACCCCTTGTGAAGAATAAGGTTTAGGAGCAAAAGATGTTTTCTGTGAGAGTATTTAAAGATTATTGGCTTCTGAATTATAGCAATGCAATGGAGATGAAAAGAAATAATGAATACTTCAAACCTTAAATTTTTAATCTTGAAATTTTATATGGATTCATTTTCCCTTGGTTTAAATATATTAAATTTTATCTTTCTCTACCTTCTTAAACTTTTCTGCTTCTCATTTATAAGACTGAAAAAAAAATCTGGGTATCTGTACAGAACATCCCAACAATATCAGACAACTTCTGATGAAGACTATTGACATTGCAGACATTTGGCATGATATACTGCCAAAACGGAAATTAAAAAGTACAAGCCATTATCCTAAAGACCATCTGTTTATGAAAATAGTTAATTTCACATCACTTTGTTGAGCACAAAAATGATCCCTGGTGAAGGACAGAATATGCCTCTCTCATAATCACGATAGCTTCATTGCTTGTTAAAATGATCCTCTAACTTTTTCAGAGACTTTATTGATATTAATTAATCAGCTTCAACGCTACAAACATCTCAAGATCTCAAGAGTGCAGGTGATCTTCTGTGTCAGGCATTTTTCTACCTCTTTTCTTTTACGTATCTCTTGCTGGAAGAGTCTAGCGCAGCATTAGAAGTGTACAAAAAGGCCTCTCGTTCCTGCCTTTGTTTACCAGTAGGGTTGCCTGGTGGAAGGGCTGTATGTGATTTTTGTCACGGCCTCACAGAGTGGCATCGTTTTCAAGGACTTACATAAACGATAGCATGGATCTTATGGAGATGATTATGACTATGAGCATCACTTTAACCTGAATCACCTTCCACAAAAGGGTTGGAAAGGGGAAAAGGTAGTCTTTTAACACAGGCATGTTTTAATAAAAGCTCACCTGCCTTTGGAGATGAGCAGCATGTGAGGTGTTGTTGCACAATGCATTTAAAACTAGAAGTGTTTTGCTTGGTCCCCTCATGATTTTGTTTCTTGTGAATGATGGTGCTTCCTACTTTAGCTTAATTGCTAAAAATTGAAATGCCTACCATTTGAATATAAGCTTTCGAAGAATAACGGATCCTCATGCTGTTTTCTTTCTTTCCTTCTCTTTCTTTCTCTTTCTTTCTTTCTTTCTTTCTTTCTTTCTTTCTTTCTTTTCATATTGATTTCATTATATCTCTCCCCATTCACTGTGAGGCTATACTAAGACTGGGGAAAAGTAAATGTTTTATTTTGCTGCATTCTTGTGTAATGTATATAAAATATGTGTGCACCTTAAAAGCATTATGGTATCTTTGAGAATAATAGTAAGGTAACATACTTCAAAAAAGAGTGTAAAATAGCCCTCATTGGAAAATAACATTTAATTATTAATGAAACCAAGATATTGCCTTGAAACGAAGATGGGCCTTTGTTTAGTTTTGTGATATTTTAAAACAAAGTCAATAATGACTTTTTTTTCTTTAGCCCGGTTCACGTAGTGCTTGCTACCCTCTACATGCTAAATACAAATAAATATGTTAAAGATCTTAAACAAATTAAGCTATTTGCCATTTCCCATTTTTGTAAGCTTTATGTGTGTTTCTCATCTGTGGTTATTTTGGAGGCACTGTTACTGCCTAGCAATTTCCTCTTGTCTGTGAAAATAATTTATAGAAGGTGAAGTAATACAATGGTGTTAATCCAGCTTTTTAAAATAATCAGTCTCCTATGCATACAATATTGATGTTATTGTCTATGCAGGAGTTTCTTTTTCTAGAACCATTCTTTATCTACCGAATTTCTTTTTTGACAAATGATATTGGATTACCAAGTCACAGCTGTGTATGCCGGTTGATGTATTGCTGTAGGATTGATAATTCATAAAAGCCCAGCACCATTTGGGGGTTAATTTTCTTTTTTTAGATATGAGAAAATAAGGCTGCCTGCTAGATTTTTTCTTCATTTCTGTTATCTAAGTTTTACCAGGTTTAGACTAGTTATTGACTCAGTAAATGTAAAAAAAAATGTTGATATGCTGTCAATATTAATGTAGATGTCAGACCAACACTGGTCCCTAATGTATGTAAGAGCAAGTATTTTTTACCTTGATACAGAAAGGCAGTCATGTGTGAGATTTAATATACATCCTAATCTGTCTTGTCATTGCTCTAGCCATGGGTGATGTGCTAATGTGTGGTCCGCCATTTTCTTTTTCTCTTCACACAATGGAATAGATACCCATGAATGACAGTCAAGCTCCACTCTGTAATTATTTTGAGGACAGTTAGAAACTCTGCAGGGTTACCTTTAGACTTAAAGTCTTTGACTTATTTAAATATCCAAGCAACATATAATTAACAAAGACAAGCATCTTTTGAAGGTCCATTCTTAACCCTACTGAGAATTATTCTTCCAAAAATAAAAAGCCTTTCTTAAGACATTTTTGCTATGTTTAAATACAATAAAATACTGAATTGGCTTGAGTTTATACTTTACCCCAAGACTATCGGCATCTTAACAGAATATGCCAATAGTTTTTCTAATTAGGTTATCTTTTATTTTTTTTTTTACTTAATCAGAGTTGCTGTTTATTAAAATGACAGAATTCAACAAAATCAGGTATGAAATACATAGCTTACAGTTAATATCAATTAGATCTCTTTATTTCTAATAAATACAAACACTGAAATATAGTACTACTTTTTTATTCTAGGAAATATTTTATGAAATTTTAATATCCTAAAAAGGGAGTCCAAACAAACATAAATTTTTAATCATCAGGATCAAAAATAACTTTATTTATATAAAGTTATAATATAAGCTCTTTTTCTCCAGAGTAATATTCTACAATGAAGAAAATTATGTTTATGAGGCTGTACCATAATGAGTCAAATTAATTTTATTTATGTGGGCATCGACAAAATTGAAAAGCTGTATATTAATGAAAATAGTTTTATGATATTCTAGATATTTTGAACAAACTCTTCAAATGCCTATGGACGCTAAAGTTAGCCCCATGTATTTTCACTCTATAACAGAAATTAAAAACATTGGTAAAAATTTGGCCATAGATATTTGCCAACAAATATTACCTCAGAAATAATCTCATTGAGAAAGGGGAAAAAATCCCCCTATTTTTAGCATAAATGTTATAAATTTGCCTTCCTACTTAAGTTTCCTACAAGTGCCTCTTCTTTTCTGAGAGTAGTAATATAAAGGCTAAATTGTTACCTTATGTTTTCATTGGATAGGTTTGTGACCACTGACAGTTATAATTTACAAAAATTACAATGATTATGGACATTAACATACTTGACGGAGGCTATTATTTTTATTTGAAATACAAAGACTTTCAGTGGATACTGGACATTAAGACCTTGCCTAGAGAAGCCAAGTGAGGTGGAGGACTGAGGCAATTGTTCAAAGAGTTTAGACTAAGGTGACATGTTTTTCTCAATGATTTAGATAGTTCAGAAGCAAGTGGCTGTTTAGCTTGAATGTTCTCTTATTTCTTTGGATATGTCCATCGTTGCTAAACTAGTTATCTGTTGCCAGCATATCAATTCAGACTTGACTCTACGTCTGAATTTGTTCACTGAGAATAATAGCAAAAAGGAATTTCTTTTTTTTGCCTTTGATTTCCTCAACTCTTTTAATTGTTTAGCAACACTAGGTTACAGGTACTGTTATTAGTACTGCATATAAACCAGGAAACTGAGGCTTGGAAAAGTCAAGTCTATTGATAATTTTGCACAGCCCTATTCTCCCAGTAGGATGACTGGGGTTGGAAACACATTCCAGCTTCAGAATCCATGCTGTGAACTGTACCTTGAAAAATAATACTTCATGGGGAAAAAACAGACATTTTGAGACAGAACTTAAAAAAATAAAAGCTCGTTCCACGATAATCCCCCACTATTTGCAATCAATAACCAAATTCTGTTTGTTATTCTCTTCCTCCTTTTCCTCCACCAACTATCATTCTCATCTGAGTAAACTACTAGCCACATTTGGGAGAGTTTCATATAGATACCTGATGTGAAGTCAGATATTGGGGTCTATGAATTTTACTTTCTGGGCATTTGGGATAAAGAGATAATGTGAGTTTATAAGATGTAATTTGGTGGGATTTTACTGAGGATATTAGCTTTGATAAGACACAGACAACTCTAGGTAATGTGATACAGTACATAGGAGACACATTAATTGTATCAAATTTTGAACATATTGATACTTTAATACTTAGTGTATTCACTAAGTGAATACATAGTGTATTCAAGGCTTTGTTCTAATATCTCCTGATAACTATGCCCTAAAAAATAAGAAATATAAAAAATAATATTCTGTCATTCCCAAGCTGAGTTTTTATGCAATACATAATCATCGTATTATTGTTACAAAAGTGAAAATCTGAGAGAAAAAAAATCTGAATAATTGAGTTCCTATAGGTGATACTTTGAGCAAGTATTGCTTACTTAAATTTGAAAATCAGAAACGCTGTGGCAAAACTATGTCATTGTTCACAACACTTTTGAGAGTGGGAGTTTCAGGGCTGTTCGTTCACCATGATGAAGAAAAGTCAAAGCATGAGATTTATTGGCAGCAACCAGTCATAGCATGATTGCTGTCATTTTCGGGGAAGATAAATGACCAACATATTTATTTACTATAGGTGGATGGTCAAAACCTGTTAGCTCAGGGTTATATAATCTCTTTTCTGGTAACTAGCATGATCGTTATGTATAAATGCACACTGTATATCCCACGTTTTAACAGCTTTGTATTGTTTTTGATTCAGCAACAATTTCATGATTTCTTTTTGCTTTACTACTGGGTGAAGCCCCAACAAAAAATGTCTTTGTATTCAAGGAGTTTATAGTTTAAGGAGAAACTAAGTGTTATAAGGTGAGTAAAAACAGGGCTAAGAGAACCCAGACAAGGTAGCAGATACTTAAATCTAAAACAAGGTGGAAGACATACAGGATGAGAGAGGCTTGAAATATGGGTAGGATTTCAACAGGAGAAGAAGGAAGTGGTTGGGTAATGATACTCCAGATGAAATAAAACATCGTAAGCAAACGCTCCAAGCTTGAAAACCGCAGGGTATGTTGGAGAGGTCAGTGGCGTAGTTTGGCTGAGACAAAGGGTAAATGATGAAAAAGCAGGACTTGAAAATATGACTGAAGAAAGGAGCCAGGCTTAGAAAAAGGCCATTAATGATTACTACTAGTCATGAGGAGGCTATTGATGATAGCAGACGTTACTAAACCATCTGAATATCCAGTCTCTATGTTAACTAGTTCACACATATAAGCTCAGTTATCTCTCACAGTAACGACAAGCAAGTGGTACCGTTGTCTTCCCTAGTTTACAAATGAGAACAATGAAGGCACCTTCAGCTAAATAACTTGCCCAAATTTACACAAGTCATATCTGTCAGAGATCGTGGTGGTAGAGCAGTTTAGAATCTTATTATTAAGGGAAAACGTTAGGCTGGATGGTAACATAATCTTCCCGAGCTGGGAAACCTTGTTTCTCCCTTGTTTTTCCCCAGTATGAACTGCGTGCTCACACTCTTCTCATATTGCTCACTTATGTTGTCCGTATTTCCAGAAGCCCCTTTCTTCTTTCTTTAGCAACACTTTGAATCTTTCAATGGCCCAGCATTCATTCCCTTTTCCTCCAAACTGCAATGTCTATTGATGTATATCCCTCATCAGTGATCTTCTGCAGTACTTGCTGCTTCATACAACTTAGCACTCGATTACATATTGAATTTCGTTCATGATTATTAATTCATCTGTTCTCGTCTTGCCTTTTGGCCCACAGTCTAGATTCCAATGCCTTTGAATGTACCTCCTGCTTCTAACATACCTTCCATGGAGTCCAATGTATAGTAGGGGCTCTGGAGGTTTAACACTAGCGGTTTCTGGGTTAGTTCTGGTCAGGTAAACCCGGGACACTGAAATGCCGTTTTGGGGTAAAAGAAGACATGGCAGCTGACTAATTGAAAATTGATTTTCTCCAAAATCAGTGTAGCCCAAAGTCACTTATCAGATCTATATAATGTCAAATTAATCTCATTTTGTTACCAAGAGCCAAGTTTTGGTTCTTTGTATACAAAGAAAAAAAATGAAATATTCACGATGAGGCTCTGGGGTTTGGAGCATACTAAGTAAATTGTTTAACTTGATCCTTATTACTATGTTGCTCATTTTTTGGTAGAACTGATCAAGTTGATTATTTCAGCAATCTGTCAACATTAACCTGTCAACATTGATGAAATCAGACACTCGAATAAAATAATTCATGAAAATGTTTCCTTCACACCAGTGTGTTATTTTGTATTCTGGAAACTTGATGATCAAAGTATTTATCATTATGGGGATAGACAATGAAATCAGCTGGCTCAATATTAAGTGGCTCTCGTTATTGTGTCGCTGTTGGCTCACGTTAGACTAAACTGACACACGATTGTAAAAGTGTTCAGCAGAGCAATCAAACGTTCTGGCCAAAATCCACTTTTGGATGAGAAGGAATTAATATCAGAGCGTGCACCAACAGACTGTTTTGACTATCTACAAGATGGTAAACAAGCATTTTGGCTAAATTCCGTCTTTTGATTATGACATAATAGAACAATTTGAAAGAAACATTTGTATAAAGTGCTCTAATGGGGAATCATACAGCAAAATTACCAAGGATAATGAGTGAGGCTTAGACTGTATCTGTGTTGTGCAAAACCAATATTTTGTCAGGAAATAAACATGTGCATATCATGGTAGGCAATTGTTTTTAGCTTCCTATATTAATAGAGATAACTAAATGACTGCAGAATCTCATTTTCACTTTGTGCTGTGAAGACAGTACATTTAGCATTTAACCAGTTTAAATTGATTTATACAGTCCAAGTAAGCATTTCAGGACCAATGTAGATCCATGGGTCAGAATCATCGAGTTTATTCATCTCCATTAATCAAATTAGTTAGATAATTGCCAAATCTCCATTTCAATTTGTGGATTTGAGATCTGAATTATCTTGATTTGTTTGTGTAGGGTTTTAAAAGTTTAATTTCTGTGCTCTTCATGGAACTGAAAATAGTGTTAAATCATTTGAGAAATAATAGGCTGTTCCATTAATGTCTTTGCAGTCTGTCATATAAATATGTAAATATATGTACATATGCATTTAGAAAAAGAATTTTTCAGATTCTAACGTACAACTGCATCCTCTGAGACATTACCGTTTACTATATAAAGAAGCACTCGGATTTCACTTAAGATGTATAATATTTGCTTGATTTTGTTTCAGATTTGATTTCTTGTGACATGACAACTTCTCAAAAATTTTCTTCCTCATTACTATATAATTTATGTCAAAATATATGAGTTGTTCTATTGACATTTATCTATTTTTGCATATTGGAAGGCTTTGAAAAGTTGTATATATTTGGATGTATTTTCATGAGTTATTATATATAATTAAATGGTTCAGAAAGTAAAATTTATAATAAGATTGTCTAAGACTTTTTATAATAATAATTTATTGATTGCTACTATGTTGGACACTTTAAGAGTACTAGCTAATTTAACTTCATCATAGACAAATTAAGGAAAGGTTATTACTATCTTTTATTTCCATCTTATGAAACAGAGGCACAGATATGAAATAATTAAACAAAGTCACACAGTTGGGGAGTGATGGAGTTAGGGTTTTTAGCCAGAATGACTTCTGCACTTTTAATTGTTATCAACTGTCACTATAATGCGTTGTTAGTTTAAAATGATATTTTGATAGGTTAACAACCCAAAGTACTCAAATATTCAAAATTTTTAAAAAATGAAGTCTTAATTGGAAAAATTACATTTTTTCAAAAATTTTTACATAGGGAAACGTTAGCTTGAGGTAAAAACTTCAGTACTAAGTTTGAAAACTAAAGCACTGACAATATTTAATTCTCTACTAAAGAATCAAGTTCGGTCTTCTGTGAAAGGAATTAATCTCAAGTTTGAAGTTTGGGGAACTTGTTTGACAAATATCATTAGTTATCTTTTTCTTGGCCAGTTTTGTTGGTGGGGGCGGAAATGCAAAGGGCACCCCATTTTAAATTCAGCAACATAATTCCCAGGTTGGAATAATTCAGTTACAGAAGCTTGCTACCTTGTAGGTTCCCAGGGGTAAAGTTTGCGTTTCCAAACAGCCTCCTGGGAGCAGGGGAGGATGGATTACTGAGGTCGGCCTTGGTTGAATAACAGCCACTCAACCAGAGAAGAATTTTTAAAGGGTCCAGGAGGCCTAAGCCTTGCAGTGTTCTTTTTTGGTTGACTCTTTCAGACTAGAATTTTTAAAGCAAAAATTTCCAGACAAGTTCTTTTACATGGTATTTTATTCCAATTTGCTAAAACAAGACAAGTCAGAAACAGATTGAAAACACGTTTGGTTAAATATAGCACAAAAGATTCCCCACCTTTTCTTTGAGCAAAAATAAGTCTTTTCCTTGCTATTCCTTGGCATATTTTTCAATCAACCTTGTAATTGTCTGAATTTCAAGAGTTGTGGCAATCTTACTTTATAAATTCTCCAGTCACTTTTCATACACATCACCCTGGGCCGCTGAATCCATCCACACTGAGCACTTTTGCAACTTATGTGGTGGCCTGAAACATGAGGTGTTTCAAAGATAATGATTAGTCCAGTGTGCTTAAGTAAATTTGGAGAGAAAAATCTCTGTTATTCTCATGTTTTAAAGTAAAACGTTTGGTCTCTAATGCAGGAAACTATTTAGATAAATGGAAACATTTACATATGGCTTGATAACATACGTGTAAGTAAATTGCCAGCACATTTTCTTTCTTTCTTCTTTCTTCCTTCCACTCTCTCTTTCTTTCTTTAATTCTTTTTCATTTTAGAGAGACAGAGAGTGTGCCTGAGCCGGGGGGAGGGGCAGAGGGAAAGAGAGATTCTTAAGACAGGCTCCACACTTAGCACAGGTCCCACCTTGAGGCTTGATCCCAAGTGCCCGGGATCATGACCTGAGCAGAAATCAAGAGTCAGAGGCTCAACCTACTGAACCACCCAGGAGCGCCCCGCCCCCCCCCACCACATTTTTGTAACAACTTTGAGGATATATTTTTATGTCTATAGATACTTCTACTGTATTTCAATATTAGAATATTTCCTCTTTTGATATAAAGTACTAAACTTATTTAAAGAAGACAGGATGGTAGGGTAAAGAAGAAAAATCACTTCACTATGTTAGTATGTAGGAAACCTGATTTTAATCTGTCTTAATATTAACTGGGGAAAATCATCTAACACCTCAGAGATCTATTTATCTGAACTGTCTCTAAGTTCTATTATTTTAAGGTCTACCCTTTAACTATATAATAATTAAAACCTTTAACTCTGCAGATATTTTCAAATTTAAATTGTATTTTTTTCAAGAGATTTTGGTATTTGGTTAAGAAGGTAGTTTGGGGCGTCTGGGTGGCTCAGTCGGTTAAGCGGCCGACTTCGGCTCAGGTCACGATCTTGTGGTCGGTGAGTTCGAGCCCTGCGTCGGGCTCTGTGCTGACAGCTTAGAGCCTGGCGCCTGTTTCAGATTCTCTGTCTCCCTCTCTCTGACCCTCCCCTGTTCATGCTCTGTCTCTCTCTTTCTCAAAAATAAGTAAAACGTTAAAAAATTAAAAAAAGAAGAAGGTAGTGACCTCAAATATTCATTTGTCCTGGAAGAAGTTTTTAGAATTGACTACAAATACTTCCAAAACTAAATGCTGTATGGCCAGAGCTCTGGTCCAACCTCTGCCATTCCATCAAAAACAGTGGTTGTAGGGGCGCCTGGGTGGTGCAGTCGGTTAAGCGTCCGACTTCAGCCAGGTCACGATCTCGCGGTCCGGGAGTTCGAGCCCCGCGTCAGGCTCTGTGCTGACAGTTCAGAGCCTGGAGCCTGCTTCTGTTTCTGTCTCCCTCTCTCTCTGCCTCTCTGCCCCTCCTCCACCTGTGTTTTCTCTGTCTCTCTGTCTCTCTCTCTCTCTCAAAAATAAGTAAACATTTAAAAAAAATAAAAGAAAAAGAAATCCTAGAAAATTAATGAACTGTTGAATCTAGAGGTTTGGGGCACCTGGGTGGCGCAGTCGGTTAAGCGTCCGACTTCAGCCAGGTCACGATCTCGCGGTCCGTGAGTTCGAGCCCCGCGTCAGGCTCTGAGCTGATGGCTCAGAGCCTGGAGCCTGTTTCCGATTCTGTGTCTCCCTCTCTCTCTGCCCCTCCCCCGTTCATGCTCTGTCTCTCTCTGTCCCAAAAATAAATAAACGTTGAAAAAAAAAATTAAAAAAAAAAACAACAAAACAGTGGTTCTATAATGTAACAGCTACAAGAAATCCTGAGATAAATACAATGTCAGTTCACGGTGTGCAGGTGTATCACTAAGGGGAGGGAGGATAAGAAGAAAGCAAGGGGTGAGTGGATTAATGCCAATAGACTTTACGGTTCTGAAGTAATTAGTAAGCTGTGCAGGTGTCTATTAAAAGTAACTGACAATAAATCTTGGTTTCTCTTTTGAATATTGCTTTGGTTTCGCAAGTGCCTCCAGGGGCAAAAGAAAATGACTCTGAGATTAATTACCACAACAGCTTATTCCCAATAAGAAATTTAACAATGTTCTTTTTATGTGAGTTTATTATTTGTGTTATCATTAATACAATCACTAATAAAGATTATGGTTTAATCATTCTGAAAGACTATTGGACAAGGGGATACATTTCTTGCTGTAAAGAAGGTCCAGCATAGAGAGATCCTTAAGTAAACGGTTCTTTGATTTGTCACAAGTTATTTGTCCCCGAGCAGGCCTGATGCAGATTTGTTCTTCACAAGATTTTAGGAGTGCTAAAGTTGTACCAAGGTGTCCAGGTCTCTATCGTCTGCTTTTCCCCTAAGTGGAGTAACTAATTGCAGGTAAACTTAGCCACAAAGTGACATTTCTCTTAGCTTCTCCATCTGCTCTTTTTTGACACCCCTGCCATTAACTGTCATTTTCCTTTAAATATACGGTGAATCTGAAAGGCCAGCTCTACATCACATCATTTCAGATTAGGGGCAGTCCCTTTGAGTTGAGTACCGTTTAGGTGTCAGAAAGGAGTCCCTGACCTCTCTGGTAGCACATTGCCACGGGGCCTTAATTAGCACTGACTCCAGCCATTACTGAAGAGAACACAGAAGAGAACACATCATTTTTCTACCTAGGAAGTTAGTGTCTGACCTAATAACTTGTCCAGACTCACAGGACACTGTAAGCACACAATAACAATGGGCATTATTCCTCTGCCTCTGCCTCATGTGAAGCATAGAATGGAGCCAAGAATGAGAAGGAATTATGGTGACCTTCCAAGGACCATTTTAGTTTCTTCTGCCTTTTATTAGGGGTGAAGCTTGCCTTAAAAAAAAAAATGTGGCAGGCATGGAGATTTTCTCAAATTTATGTACCTAAGATTATTTTAAAGGACCCAGTGTGTGTCTGTATGTTTGTGCATGTGGTGATTTATCAAATAATTTTGAAGAGAGTTTTCCTACTACAAGAACAGTTTTTAAAAGTGAAATAAAGTATTTTGCTATTAAAAATCCCTACTTGGTTCCAAATTGTAAACGGAGTCAAGTCTTCACGGCAAATGCATCTCTTTAAAAAAAAACAGACTCGGGGCGCCTGGGTGGTGCAGTCGGTTAAGCGTCCGACTTCAGCCAGGTCACGATCTCGCGGTCCGTGAGTTCGAGCCCCGCGTCGGGCTCTGGGCTGATGGCTCGGAGCCTAGAGCCTGTTTCCGATTCTGTGTCTCCCTCTCTCTCTGCCCCTCCCCCGTTCATGCTCTGTCTCTCTCTGTCCCAAAAATAAATAAATGTTGAAAAAAAAAATTAAAAAAAAACCAACAAAACAGACCCGTTTTAGGAAACCTACATAGCTTTGCTTTTGGCCTTCTATAATTATAATAGATGGACTTTTAGGATCATGGTGGCTACTATAAAAATGATTTCACTTTACCCACCTTTTCAGGGATCAGAAGCCCTAAAGCACAGTTTAGTTTAGTATATTCGCCATTTTCTTCTTTTGGTAGACTCATTTAGGAGTCCCCATGTAAAAACACTGTTAAAAAGAGGTTGGCCTGCAGTTTCGTTTTGTTCCTTTTCCATTCTTTTCTTTTTTTAAAAAAACAATAATCTTAAAAATATTAACAGCATCACTATTGAAGAATCAGCCGCATAGTTGAATAAACAAAAATAAAAGGGAGAGAAATAGGAGTCATACTCATAAGTATATAAGACTATTTTGATTAGGAATGCTCTTTAAAAATCACTGTTGAAGTATATGCAATCCACTTAAAATCGATCCTCTTGAATAGGAAAAGCTGACCTGGTGCCCACTAGAGCCTTCTTTTCTGAGTCCTAAACACAACCAGCATTTTAAGTATTCTAGGGTTTTTATTTTAACATAACTCTTTCCTCTATTACAGTGATGTCTCTGTCACTTCTACTGCAAACACAACATTTCAAAGGTTGAAGTCTCAGCTACAAGCAGTTACACAGAACTGGATTCGATGTGGAAAGACCCAATTTTAAGCATTTCTTTTGTTAATTTTAATAATAAATTTTTTGAGTTGGAAATACGTTTGTGCTGTTGTAACTGGAAGGTTAGAATGTCCTGCAGTGATAAAAGATAAATACATATATTTTCACATTTTTCGGCTGAAAATATACCAAGCATTTTTTGTTGAGGTTACTGTGTAGGCAGGATTCAGAATCAGGTTCTGTTCTCAGAAGAGCTTCTCATACCTTTTACATATAAGAAGAGATTCTTACAGACAGAATCCAAGAAAATGTGCTCTGACGAGTTCTGCTTCATATATAGCCACAGACTTCTGCTGCATGGCAGTGTATCTCCGTGTTGTTAAATTCAAAAACTTGGCCCGTAGAACACATGAACAGCCATGAGATTAATACAGTAAGTTCCTCCATATACTCAGGATGGTAAAAGCAAATTGGAAAAACATTTTACACAGGAGACCATGATTGTTCTCTCTCATTAATCTTCATACTCCCCATCTTACTTATTTATTTATTTATTTTGGAACCAAAGTTTTAGTGTAACTTAAGTATAAAACCGTGCACTCAGAAATAAATGTAGATTTGTAGTTCTACTTAAAAACAGTGTCTTATAAGTATATTTTATGTGATTATGTAACTAGCAAAAGAAGAAATCCTACCAAACTTCTTCAAGTCTTATTAAAATAGAAAGATGGAGAAAGCTGCCAGCCTGTCCGTCTTCCCTTTTAGTGGACAAATCAAGCCTGTCCGCAGTTGAAGCCCATCTCAGTAGACATTTCCATGATCCTGTGGTCTCTGGCCCAGCTGTCAGCCTGCTAGGAGAGATTCAAGTACAAATTAGCCTCTTCTTCCCCTACCAATCATATAAACTGTCTCTTCAAGTCTGAGAGAAAATGGAAGACGAGACGCAACCCAGCCATTAAGTTCATCATCCACTGTAATTACACCTGATAATAGAAGAACAAATTATCAAATAAGAATCAGTGAAAGTCTGAGGTTAGAAAATAAACTCTTTCTTTCATTTAATAATGTGGAGAAAAGTAAAATAGCTTCCACAGAAAAGAAGAAATGTTAACCTTAGGTCTTCTTGATCTTCACAATAAAAGTAATTCAGATATTTAAATAAATCCCGATCACTGCCCTCCAAGTCCTCCACATCGCTTAACGTTTGCTTATTATTTTGTTAGTTTTAAAGGCTAGTGTTTAATTTTCATGGAATACACACCATGCGCTATAAAACTGACAGTTTCATCACAAGTATTGAAACCTTTGAAAAGCAGAGAGATTCAAAGGATTGGGTGGTGGAACACAAAGGGTTCTGGAGGGTTTTCTGTGGGGGTTTGAAGCAGGACATAAATGCAAATGCATGTAGAGGATATCGGGGAAGGAATGGGGAGCCTAAATATTAATAGTAAGGGTAGGGTAGGCAAGCACATCAACTGACTTGTGTAGAAAACTTGTATCGGGAAATAATGAAAATTCTTTTGAAAAAGTCAGAGATTTTATGGAAACTACATCCCATTAGTTTAGGCGAGACATAGCTGAATATTACATACGTATTATATTTACAGAAATTACAGCATTTTAAAACAGAAGACATACGGGTGTCTGGATGGCTCAGTTGGTTGAGTGTCCGACTCTGGCTCAGGTCCTGATCTTGCGGTTCTTGAGTTCGAGCCCCACATCAGGCTTGCTGCTGTCAGCGCAGAGCGTGCTTCAGATCGTCTGTCCCTCTCTCTCTCTGCCCCTCCCCTGCTTACACACTCTCTCTCTCAAAGGTAAATTTTGAAAAGATTTAAAAAAAAAAAACAGAAGGCATAACTGATCTCTATACAAGTATGTGTATGTACACACACACATATGTATACACATATATGTTAATATTTAACATGAATTGGAATTTTTCTCTACAGTATAACTTAAAGGAAGTTCATTTTCTAGAAAAGTCTCTTGTATAGCAATAAAATCTGCCTTTTTGATCCTTTATTATAGACATATTGTCTGATAGGGATCAAGACCTATCTTTGGGGCTCTCAAATATATCCCAGGATTTGTCTTGTATTCTTAATTCCCATGACCCCCATGCTTTCAGCTGGGCTTTGGGGTGGTGAAGATCAACGACAGCATGGTTAAACAAATATACCATAATACTTCAGTGGTTGAGCACTGCCTGGAAGAACCAGAACCAACTGTAATTGTCTAACCACACTACCCTGGAGAGTTGAAAACCCAGAACCCTGGGTAGGTCTGAAAACTTCAAGTGTCCAATTTCTTATTTGTAACTTTTCAAAAAGAGTTATGGCCACTCCTACTGATAATGTTTCCGTAACTAGGGAGAAAAAGGGCAGACTGTTTAACCACACTGTAAAGCATTTATAAATATAGAGAGGTTCCCCGCACCCCTCATTTTCTGATTTCTCTTCCTACTCACCTTTTTCTTATGACTCCCCACACCGGCTCATTGAATGATTTCTAATAAAAAGTAATATTTTCCAGGTCTAGGCAATGTGTGGCTGCGCCTTGATAACCTTGGGGAAAAAGATGGAGTCTCCTCTGATTTAAGGTGACCCTATGTGGGACTGTTTCACGAGGCAGAAACTAGAAACCACTAGGACCACAACATCTCTACCTTTTAGGCAGGCACTAAGAGATCAGCCAGGCCCGTTAGTTTTGTCATCGATTCCGTCCATTTGTGTGTCTTCTGAACGTGATTTGTCCTAGAAGTAGTAGTTATGATTTCACAAAATTTTCTCATGTCTGAAAATTAAAACCTTGCTACTCTGTTTGGCCTCATGCATGAATTTGGAAATGACTTTTTCCAGAGACAGTCTTATGATTTCTTTAGGACATTATTGATCTCTCTGATAAATGGGCATTTTTAGAAAACCACTAAAATGAGAATCCATTTCTATAACTGTAAGATCATGACATAAACAATCCAGAATCTGGAAATGCAGAATAAACGTAAAGCTCCTGTTTGACCCTTGGGTCTTAGTACTGGGTTTTCAACAATATTATGGGGAAAAGATGTCAGATGAGCAACTCTCATTGTGTGTGTCGTAATCTTCATGTTTGTTTTTGCCGACGAGTAGCGTAGTTTCTCAAAACCGCAGATTAGTTTTAAGAAACACCTAGTTTTAAACAATATTTAGTCAGCCTTTTTACTTACTTTAATCAACTTGTTCTGCTGAACAAGGTGTGGAATTGATAGCTGCTATTGATTGGATGTAGCATTACCTAATCTTCACTAAATGTAGGAAGCTTTTCAGATTTAGAAAGGTGGCAGAAAATGTCTAGTAATGATGCTGCTGGGAATTCAAGCTCAATACTGTGGTCAGTGTAAAAGTGATGTAACTATAAGAGGTATTTTATTATAAGCTGTCGGTTTTACTAAATGCTTGACCTGCTATATTTGTGGAGTTTTGGTGTGAGCGTGTGTGTGGGGGGGGGGAGGGGGGGTGATTACTGTACATAGCAGATGTTTCCATATTTTAATCATTTAAAATGTTACTAGTAATAATTTCTATTACTACTAGTATTGCCATTTTTTTTGTATAATAGGAAGCTAGTATTGAAACTTGAAAAATTTACGGATAAAGGAGAAGACAGTATTATAGAATAAAAAGAAGATTGCATTAGGAATTCAATACCGAGGAAAGGTACACGAAATCATTACTAAAACAGATATAAACGTGACCTTCACTGTGATTCAGTAATTATCCTAGACCACACTATGGTGTATGTATCATGATTTTCCTTTTTTCTCTTTGTTTTCATTTTTATCTGGGTACTTCACTGGTGAGTAATTGCTAAAGGGAACCTATTATGCAAGGCGAGCATTCAGTTTGCAAGTGAATTTGCTGGTAGCTATTGCCACATTTGAACCTCACTAATGTATGTAAATTAAAAACGCTGGTATTCGGAATTGCTCCTGTTTGAAATAAAAACAGAATCTGATCATTACAATCTGCAAGCCAGGTATTATCACTGGACTAGTGAGCCGCTGATGATAAATTGTACCGAATAGCTTGTGGATAGAATATTTTATCTCAGTTCTCTATCACACAGCACTGCATAAAATAAGAATGATGCATCAAGCATGAGAGCTGCTGGTTTATGAAATTCATTGCTCACGGCAAGTGTATTTTTTAAAATTCAAAAGACAAAGCAACTCACAAGGGTTATTTAGTAATCAGTGTGAATTACTTCTAGGTATAAACCTTAGTGGAAAGGAATTAAAAATACATTTGCTGTACAGGAAGCGTTATTGCAATAGGGGATATAATTTGACTACTTCCCAGCTAAGAGCCTTATTTTGACCACATTTGATTTCGATGCCACCTTGTTTTTTTCCAATCAAAATTACATAATCCATTGTAATGGAATCATACATCGACTAAGACGGTGTCAAACTTAGAGCAGATCCATTTGCCTCAACCTCTCCCTCATATCCTTTGGCCTGCAGAGGATATTTTGTTTATTCAAAAGGACATGTAAAGAGGAGAGGCACAATATAAAGTCATCTTTCTTTCATATTTACAATAAGAATGTTTCATTTCTTCTCGTGTATTGATGTCCCAAGGCAATGTTCCAAATGAAAAGATAATAACTTATGAAGAAGTGTCAAAAACTAATTAAGTTTTGTAACTTGTTTTTCCCTCGCACAGGGTATATTTTTCATCACACTGTCCAGTCACATGCTGAGATTCTTGCTAACATTATCACATGCCAGTCACACCAAGTCTCAGTGGTGCCTCTCCTTCTGTCATTATTTTCAGCATCAATTAATTTTCTTCTGACCTCGCCTTTAGAGAATGTAGCAGAGAATTATCAGCACATGCTTTGCAGTCTATTTTGAAGGCATTAGGCCACTGTGTGCATTCAAAAATGGAGTCGGCCAAACATTATGTTTTCTCACCTGCAGGGTTGCCTAGTAACCTGAATTAAGGATTTTCACCAAGCCTTCAAGACAAATAAACACGACTGGAAGGCAGGTTGACCCAGGTGGGAGAGTCAGACCTATTGATGGAGATCAGAATTTCGAAGGAGCCAATAGAAAACAGAAATCTTCATTAACATTCATTGTGGAAACAGTTTCCATAACTAAATAAATCTGCTTCACTAGGCTAAGCGGACACTCAGGAACAAGATCCTCTCTCACACATTTTCAAGTGTTTATTAAGCTGTGTTTTGACTCTCTCTTTTATCTTGCTATCTCTTTCAGGCCTAGAGTGTACCATTTCTATTCCTTTAATGAAGTATTGATTATTTTGCGAAAATATTAAAACACCACCTAGAAATGCTTCATTGTCATGGTGTAGACACAGGTTCAGGAAGCATCTTCTTGCCTTATTCTATGGACTGCCTAATTATATACACCGCCTGTATCCCTCCAGTGTTCACCTAGCTTTCGCTGGATCCCAGCAAGAAACGAAATTCCTACTTTGGCGTGTTGCTTTTGAAAAGAAAGCTTAGTGTATCATAGAGGTGGGGGTTATTCTTTCTTATACTGTTGCAGTTTGTCCTTGACATGTTGGATTCCTTCAGACAGCGTGGGTGTGCGTGCACGCGCACGCGCGTGTGTGCATGTGTGTATGTGTGTGTGTGTTGTGGGGAGGGTCGGGAAGGGTGGGGGGAAGGGGCAGTTCCTCCTGAAAGGTACAAAGTGAAGGAGTCGCACAATTAGGATGTTGGCACATCCTGACAGTCCTCTGCAAATGATGGTGTCAGGCCACAGAGGGGCTCAGGGTGGCAGGAGTGACATTCACCCTAGCAAGATGGAAATAAACGCCCTGTTTGATAAGAGAAAACAGACAATTTATGTCCACCCTGAAGAGTTACCAGCTAGTGAGCCATTCCTATGGGTCAAGTGCTGCATTTGCATTTTGATGGGATGTTATCAAGTAATTAATGCACCAGTCAGGATTTATTACCTCAGGAGCGAACTGAAAGGTTCATTACAAAATCGGTTTCACTTGAAGATAGGCATTTCCTCAGAGTTAGCTTTTGACATGTTGTTCCTCGCTCTCTCTGCCCGTGGCAGCCATGGTAGAAGGCCAGTGAGGTGAAATTCATTGCTTAATAAGGGCATTCACTTTGGGTATTCTTGTGATAATAAATGTATACATCAAGGCCGCACTGCCTTGTCAGTTTAATTGCTTCTTGTGCTCCTTAACAAGCCAATCTTAATCAGTCTGGACCACGTTATGAATAATTTAGGGATCAGCAGACTTCACGCTTAATAAGATGTACTAGATTATAAAACTTAAGTGCACTGTTTATAGAAAGCATGCAAAACACTTTAAGTTTTTATTAGCAGCAAGGAAAAAACAAGCAGTGAGTTATTCTAACATTTGCAGTTTGCGAGCAACAGCTGTGTTTCTTAATGCTGTAACCTCCTCCACTTTTGTCGAAGGCCACAGTCGGCCTCTCGAGCCTTCTAAGCCTCGGTGAGACATAATGGGAAATTTGAGCAGGCTATGAGATTAAAGCTCCGAATGGATGGCCAACCAGCAATTGTCATTTTAGAAAACATTCTTTTATCTTTTTAAATGCAAAGCAGACCTTATTTTAAAACAGTTTCCGATGGCCGAAATTACCTTTGTGGTGGTCGTGTTCTGAAGCACACACGAATTTCTAACTTCATTGGCTACAGAGAATGGACATTGAGGCTTCTAACTTTCCTTGAGCAAAAGAAAAATAAAAAGATGTCCCCTTTCTCTCACAGTGCGTTTGTCACTTAGCACTGACTTTGAATAATGCTTAATGCAAGATGTCCTTGATTGTCAAAGCCCAACAAAAAAGGCTTCGCTTTTAAAAGAAGGAAAAGCAGGAATGTATGAAATTAGAAGAATGAGCAGATCTCCATAAGGTTATTAAGATCTCTGCATTTAATAAATATTGTTTGATTTAAAAGGACCGTTTAACCTTATTGTTTTAAAAGAACCCTTTGTCCTCCATTTTACCTCAACATTTGTGGGCTATAAGTCGTCCATAGAGGAATGCATCATTCAGTTTATGACATCTAATAAAGGCCTATTGCAAGCATTAGAACCAGGTGCTTCAACCGTTTTCTTTTCTGCTCCTAGTCTATTGTTCTCTTCTAGCTGAAAGAGAAAGAATTCCATTTGGGCCAGCTTCATTTTTATCACTTTTATTTAAATCAGACACATCCTAATAACCATGTACTTTCCTTTGGTGTTGCCGTAAATAATAAAACGTAGATGCGTGCGGGAGCATGCGTGTGAGTGTGCTCACGTTGATTGAACAAGGACCAGCACGTTTATATACTTTGAAAAAATATTGCATTTTCCGTAATTTGCTGAGGCATTAAAAGAAGGTTATTGTTGAGAATGAATTTATGAATCAAAACTACGTGTGGCAGTAAATGAAAAACAACTTCAAACCTATTTCTCAACCTATAGCTGGACCATCATACTCCTTTGTTCTTGTGCAGGTTAATAGAGATTGAGGAGATGGGCAGAGGAAAAGCAGTGCAATTTTCTGCTATTTAAGCTTGGCGAAATGGCACTCTTCAGGAAGCAGGAAAAAGTATGAAAGCGTAATAGGCATTTTAAAAGTAGAAGTCCATATAGCTGCTTGAGGGATTCTCAGATTTAGGCATGCATAGAATCGCGAATGAGATAATCAGCATTGTGAAATTGAAACCTGTCTGCTGCCTGCTGCTGTTCTTCCCTCTTTCAGTGGAGTGATTTGTAACACTCATCTTCTTCAGGCAAGGCAGCCTTCAAGATTATCCAGAACTGTCAATAGTAATTGCCAAAGTATTTTATTACCTACAGAAAATCAAAGGAATTTTATAACCAACAGTTATCAAGTTTCAATACACGGTATAAAGAGAGCAATTTTAGTTGGAATACAATCGTGTTTGGCTTGCTTTAATGTTCTTGAGACAATTCCTGTGCAACCAACTACAACGTTCACTGTATTTAAGCTAGAGGCAAGAATACACATATGTACTTGTAGCATTAAAAAAAAAATTACATAATGCCTACAAGCTTCTGCAAGCAAGTGGTTTTTAATTGCCATACAAACTCTGCCTTAGCTAATTACTTCTGAAAAGAAAGAAGGTTTTATGAAACTCAAGATGACATTTGAAGTTCTGCCATTAAAGAAGTATGGTTTTACTGGGACATTTTCCTATATGATATGGTACAAAATGTGTCTTTGAGTTAGAAAATAAGACTTCACAAACTTTGGAATTAAACCGAATAGCTATAGAGTGCATGGTTGTGTATACACAGAGGGCTTTTGCAGTATGTTGAATTCAAGATTATTGGCTTTGGGCTTCAGAATTATTTTTACACCATAGGGACAGTCGCTTTTAAATAGTTGTTTGTTTTTTAAGAGTCAATAATGTTTTTCAGAAGAAACATAAGAACAGAACAACATTCCCCACAAACTTATTCCTACCTTTCCATTGGAATGTAAATACCTTTATTAGGTAAGAGAAAATAATACAAAATTCTTTATATTGACTGATACTTATTTAGACTTAAGGCCCTAGACCATAGGGCAAGGCCAAAGAAGGCTCTTGTATCCTTTTAGTGGCTCTGAGACCAAAAAGTGTGATATTTTCCGTGATAGTACATTTTTCACTAATTCCTGTCAGCACACTTGAGCTGTCAACCAACAGTAAGCAATATCCATTTAACTTTAACGTCACAAATTTACTGTAAAATATTAATGAGCAAGGGAATTTCTTCTGTCTAGTACTGAAACAAAAATTTTCAGACTTTTGGAAGAATGGGTGAATCGATATTCGTGTGTGTATGTGTGCACACACGCAGCGATGTGGAGAGGGTCACTGGTATATTCAGAAGTTTATTCCATGTTAAGAAATTAGTATTAAGTTTTTTAACGTAAAATAGCCACGGCTTTAATATTTACCCTTATAGAGTGCAGCTGTACAATTAAGGTAGCTATACTTATTTGAAAATAGCTATTTATATGAATTATTCCCAACTGGGCCCCAAATAGGCCTTTGTCGTTGTTGTTGTTTGTTAAAGTGTGCATCGCGTCCAGAGGTGACTGCCTAAGGGTAGTGGAAGATAACAGAATAGTTAACATGATCAAAAGGTTCAGCGTACGTGCCTCTTGTCTGTTGGATAATCCTAAAAAAAGTATAAAGGAGCTCTAAGGATTGCACACTTATTTTTACACTTTTTGGTTTGGGAAATATTTGATTTAATATATGCTACAGTTTCAGAACTGAAAGTCAATATGAAGAGGAAAAATAAAAATCCTATAAATACACACCCCCACATCATTAGAAATATCTCTGCCCCATTATTGTTTCATTTCAGTGTCAAAACTGAGTTTGACAACATTCCATGGAAAGGCAGGATGTCATTTGCATGAAGAAATCAATAATAATGTATATTTTATATTCGCATTAAACTACACAAAATTGATTTACACCAGATTTAGAAATACTTCTGTTGTAACATTTAATCATAATTCAAATTTAGAATTTTTGCATTAAGCCCCGTAATTTCTTTAAATGTCTGAAAAAATACTCATCTCGAAATGAAACAAGGAATCTGAGATGGTTTCTCTTTGATGTTTCCAAGAGAGTAGAAAATATTCAAATGCCTGATTCTTGCCATGATAAAATATTATTTCATAAAAGGAAGGCCGTAGCTGTGTAAAGTCATGATTGATTTAACATCAGGTAATTTGTGAAGTTTGAAACTAATAGAAGCAACATGGGTAAAGCAATCCAGGCTTTTTTTTTTTTACCATAGGGTTGAGTGCAACACAGTGCCCCAAATTTAGTTTTAAGTATGAATCGTTTTAATTTGTAATCTAAAAGCTGTATATGACACGGTGTAGTTAGTAACATTAGGATTTTGCATAAGAGAAATGTTTGAATAGCTGAATAGTTGTTGAATATTTTTCAAAATAGGAGGCCTAACCTATTAAGGAATCAAAGCTTTTACTGAGTGACATAAATACCAGGAAAGAAATATTCCCATTGACAACAAATCACCCTTCTTCATTCCACAGACAAATCCATATACTGAAGGGGGCAAAAAAAAAAAAATGAGCATTTTCATTAGTCTTTCAAGCATATGCCTTTAAAAGAGACACCTGAATGTTCAGAATTTGCCCTGGCCTTGCCAAAAGCACTCCATGGACACGGAAACTTCTCGAAGCGCAGTTTATTAACATGGAAAAGAGAAATTAATTAATTATGTTTGTTGATTTGGGGTTACCTTGAAATATTTATTTATTTAACCAGTCCACAGCAAGGTTTAAAGTCGGATTAGATGAGGTGAGAGGTCGTGTTGAAATGCCACAGCTGCATTTGTGAAGAACGCCCCCCCTCCTCCTGTCGTGAGAGCCCTGGAAAAGTGAACTGTTGCTATGTTGTTCACTCACTCGGTCAGATCGAAGCATAGCTCAATAGCATTAAACTAGCCCCCATTTGAGAGATTTGTCTTACAAAACCCTGAAAACTGCTCTGAACATGCATACATTGATTTTGTTGCTGGATCTCCTGAGCTTTGATGAAAAGGCAGTCTCCACATGCAGGTGAAAGGGGTTTACCTCTTCAATATGAAAAAGAGGAGATTAAGGATTTCTGTTCTACTAAGGCTGAACTAATCAGTGGCGTGCAAGGGTAAGGAAGTAGGCCTCGCGCCTAATGCCACCTGATTTTCCGTGGTTGAACAAGAAGTTAAAAATCCCCCTTGTGACCTCCCATGGGGTGAAACTTACCATTATTCCAGTTTGCATAGTTAATCAAACAGCATATGGGACATGACCACATTTGTTTCCCATATCTTACAAAAGATAGTTACCGCCTTTATTAAGAGCTATGCATTTCAGGTATGGTATCGAAAATGGGGACGTTGTAAAGGATAGAGGAAAAAACACCTGACGAAAGTCAGATCATGAAAAGTCTACCTGATTTGGTAGTCACTGAAGATGTACAGCCATTGTGTATTTTTGACATGTACTATAAGTCTATTGCATTTACTTCCATTAAGGTAGGAAAAACTACGATTTTCATAAATTTCTGGCTCTTTCTCTACAGAATGAGAATTATTATTTGAGCTCAGCAGAGAATACTTGGCATTTGTCCTCGGTATGAACAATGCTTACACTTTTTTTCCTAGTCAAAGATTACATGAAACTTTACTCTTTTTTAAAAAACATCAGAGGATTATGGTATCTTTAGAGAGTTTGCACACATCATTTCTCAGCAGGGACTTTCAGAATGAAATGAACACACCTCTACTACGGGAGAACAATTTTACACCCTGTAGCACTAATTCCTGTAATTATTTGTGTCCGTCTTAGCCACGATTTGGGTAAAGTGATATGAATCCCTTCTGAAATTATGGTGTGAGTAAGCCTTTAGGGGGGCAAGAGGGGGTTTAAATAAACTAACCATGCTGGGAGCTTTCATATATTGTAAGATATCTGAAAAGGTAACAGATTTATCTAGAATCAAGTCTTATCAACCACGTCTTTGATCTATTGTAAAAAAATACAATAATGATTCTGAAACAAGCACTACAGAGGCAGATCAGGCTGGATAAGAGAATTTCAGAAATTAGATAACACTCATTTCCCATCATTTATAGGAACCACTTGGTTTGCCTTTTAGGCATAGGTTGTCTGCACTTTCTCATGACTCAGTGTGGCTCATCGTGTTGAAGCAGATCTACCCTCTATCACGGCTAAATTACAACATCCCCCTCAAATAACAATGTAGCATGATCATCCAAAAGACAAGATTCCTAGCTCCAAACCATTTAATGTCTTAAGTCATTAAGATGATAAGGAGTGAATGCAGGGAGAAAATCCGATGGCCATTTGAAATTCCTGAGATCTGACTGGGGAACTATAGGTGTAGACTCAGTGCGATTCTTACCGAGGTAGTCACCATTGCCCAAAGCCTGCTATAAGAACAATGTATAAAATTCATTTTGGTTATAAATAAAATAGGATTAATGACAAGAACAAAAAGCTTGAGCTAACAATTTTTTAGGAGATGTAAAGCTTGCTGAGGTGATGATGCCTTATTTTACAGGACAGAGAAGGCATTTTAGCTAGGTCCACGGAACATGTATTTTAGCTACTTCTCAGACTTCTTTATATTAGTATAAGTGGCAGTTTGTAGCCCTCAAGAGTTTGTAAGAACTTAACTTTTAATTTTTTTGTTACATGAATTTATGATTTGAATCTTAAAAAAAAATTTTTTTGTCATTTCCAAGTACCTCCAGAGTTCTTAAAAGAAACTATAGACTGGGGTAAAAGATAAACCTTCTTTTTGTTCCCCTTGCAAGCCAACCTATGAAGATGCCTTTTCACCTCTTTGCTGCGATAGGGAAGTGTTAAATCAAAGTGAATCCCCTATTCGGGGCACTTTGGGACTGAATAGTGCTTAAGCCAATTGTCACTACTCCTGGGTGTGTAGACAGGGAACCACACACCTCTCTCTAGATCAGAGAGGGCTTTGACAGGCATCCTGCGCCACCTGCTATCACTTAATTAGTGTCATCATCTGATTCCTAGTTGGAGTAATGACATCATGTACTTTTTAGTACATGTAATCACTGTAATATATTACAAATTGTGTTACAGCAATATTATGTGATTAAACTATGAGAGGAGGGGCCTCTTGTATTTGAGCATTTGGAACTCTGTTTTTTCACTCCCATCCATTCCAAATGCTTCTTACAAGTTCAGAGCAAATCGAAAGATATAACGGGTGTAGCATAACCACCACAGACTTGGTATACAGAGAAAAAAACTAAACACTGATCTTTGAAATTGGTGAAGACCTCTTTCGTGTCCATAATAGATATTCTGAGAATGGATTGACTGCTGAGTGCAAAGCTAATTATCAATGAGTTCTGTACAAGTGGAATTAGATGGACCGTTCTGTCTGGCTTACCAGGAATTATATGTCACTAAATGACTAGGGGGTTTCTGGATGGGATAGCTTCTTTCTGGTACAGATAGCTCAGCACAGTGAAGAATCTGAGAAAGAGATCCATAGGAAACGGAGTGTCATCCAGGGGCATTATCAGCTTTAAGCCAAAAAGAACAACTATCGTTTTGAATTCCTGAAAAGAGTGTCACTGCCACACATATTACAATCAAGGTTGTTGGAGATTCAGCTGTGTTAAGAAGCCATTCCCTGTGGAGAGCATTCGGTTTTGTTTTCCTGATATAATAATAGAAATTGTAGTAAAGGGTGTATAATCAGTGCCCTCCTCTCTATCCAGAATTCCCCTTCAGTGGCAATAAAGATACAAAAATAGATGGATAGTTTTGGTTTTAAAATACATGGATAAATTTTCCAATCTATGCATTTTTAATTCATTTATCCATTTCCTATGATGGTCTAATTTTCTAAATCAGTTTTATTTTCATGAAAACTCTGATAAAAATAAACCATAAAATGGCAAATATCACAATAATACAGCATAGCCTAATGTGATTTCCTTGTAATGCTGTTGAATAAATATGGCCTTAAACACACCTATGCAGTATTTCCAATGGGAAATAAAATTATTGCTTTAAAAATTTTACAAATTGTGATTTTTAGCTGTCATTGATTATAATATAACCAGTATACGCAAGTTAGTGATCTTGTTAGTCAATAGAAGCCAGTAAAGCCTTTACTAGTCAATTGTTCAAAGATTTCGTTCACACGATTTCACAACACAAAATGTGCCATATCCAAACCACTTGCTTTGAAAAATAGCCCCTTAAAAGGCTTCTTTTTCTAATAACCAGCCAAATAATCTACACAGTCTTCCTTCCAAAATACCCAGAGGAAAAAAAATTGAACAGGAAGTGTAAGGTTGACTTACCTTTTTCCTATATCTTTTAATTCTGTTTAAATTTCTATCCTTTCTTTGTGTTGGTTTGCGCATTCCTACATCTTGCAGTGTTGTACACCTCGAAGACCTAGTAAGCGAGTTAAAGGCTGATGACGCTAACGAATCCCAGCGCAAATGACTGAATCGATAGGAAACCAGCCACTGCTGTTTAAGTGTATCGATAAATGTACCTTTATTTTCTCTTGAATGGATAAGTGTCGCAGTTAAGAGTCCTATGGATCTCTTAATTGAAAGTTAATTTTAAATCAATAAAGTGAGTCATTTAAATATTGATTGGCCCTTTCTACACGAATTGTTAGCTGATTTTTTTTTTTTGCAACAACTTTGTTTAAATGCAATCAATAGCCCACAATCAGTATGTTCTATAAAAAATTGACAGATGTTCCCAAAATGCCTGCTAGGCATATTCTTATCTGTTTACATATGCAGCAAAGATATTTCAGTCCTTTTCACACATACCTAGATAGTTACAACTTCAGGAATCACACACACACACACACACACACACACACACACACACACAAACACACACACCCACCTTGTTTTCCTAAACAGCACAGTTGTTTTTTCTGTTACATTTAGCCTCTTAATCTACTGCACCTTAATCTTTCATTTACATCTCCAAAGGTTTGAAATGAAAAGATTATCTGATATCATAGTTATACGAACCATATCATCCAAACATCTCTATGATTGCAATTTGAAAAGGAAAGCAGTGTTTTATACCCATAATAATTTAAAGACGTTTGGAGATAAGAGTCTTTGGTACTTTTATGTCATAATACATTAGTAATATTGCTTGAATGAAAATCATCCTCTAATGAAATAAAATACTCTTGCCTATGTGAACATGTTTATCAAGTACAAGGCTAGCAATACTTTTGATTTATGTAGCTCCTCTTAGACATCACCTCGTTATCATAACAGCGAATAGCCGTGCTCTTTTTTTCCTTTCAAATTGGCAGAGGACAGCCAAGTTAAAATAATACAAATTGTCTTACTTGAAATTCATCTTAATTAACCCAACAAAGTAAAGTACTTGTAGCTTTCGGCATATCACCAAGGATGAATATTCTATTCATAGCTTCCTATGAACCATTCAGTATTTTCCTGAGAAATATTGTAGATTGCCTCTTTCCAAGAAATGGCTTGTTTTGAACAGGACTCCTGAAAATAGTCTAATCTATTTATGAGGCCATTAATTGAAGGCTCAAGGCTTTGATTTTTTTTTCCCTTCCAAAATCTCCCTGTGTGAAAATAACCTTTACTAACAAATGCTCTCTTTAATTAGAGAGGAACAAAATGAGTAATGTAAAAATCAAAACATATAAACAATAGAGTTTTACGGTAACTCCCAGTTTTTTGTGTAGGTTTAGTGCTATCAACTAACAGACAATGACCCAAAGTTAATTTAGGGTGTCGTATTGACTGGGATTTAACCAAAAAGGAAAAACACACCATAATTATATTTCGGTTCTGAAGAGTTAGTCAAAATGCAAGTCCTACCATTAAACTTAAAATATCAATAAACGTGATAAAAATGAAAGTAACAATTTTTCATCCTCCCCTTTTGCGAAGACTAAACAATACCAACCTAACGTGTCAATACCTGAGGGTAGCTGAGCTGAGAGCCTAAGCTGGGAGGCTATATAATTACAACTTTTTTGCCGTTAGCATAAACTCTTTCAACTGTCCTGCAGATCTATGCTTCTTTAATCTGGCATCATCGTCCTCTTAATGCAACATCTCAGAACTCATTCCATTCCATTTTCAGTGTTAGGGAAGCTGTATGAAAAGGGGAGATTTCGAGGAAATAGTGGGGTATCATTAGTTTATATGCATACGGGTTCAGCATGTGAAGACGCCGCGTCTGAGATCAGCCTTAAGATGTGACTGATAGCTCTTATTTGTGTGATAGAGCTGGCCAGGGAAATAGAGCTACAGCTGGTTACTTCATTAGGTCCTCTCATTGATTGAACCCTGCTGAAGTGATGCAGGAGGCTCCTCAGATAACTGCTGGTAATAGAACAAAATGAATTCTTATCACAGAGATTGGAAAGGCCATTAACCCTGGCCTCCAATGCTTTTCAGAGGTCACAGACAGGAAGCCAAGCGGTGACTGGGAAAACTGTTTTCTGTCTAACTACAGGTCACGTTAGAAGGGTGTGTGTGACTTTTTTACCCTTCGGCTTCTGTACGGTTGAAACTGTTGTACTGGCAGATGTTAATAATCAGCTGTAAATAAATATTGGAACCAAAGAAGAAAAATGAGAAAGCACAGGAATTTATTTCAATAAATACTTAATAAAAGAACAATTGTTACTGCAATATTTACTGCCAGTTCTGCTGTAGTTTTAAAACTAATACTTTTTTTCATATAAAGTGGAAAGAGAAATGCATAGAGGCACTTTAAAAAGGAAATTTAATATGGTTCTATATAAAAATATTTCCTTCCTTCCTTTCCGTCCTTCAGAGATGGCGATTATAATTGCTCCTGGCTGCCCGGCTTCCTCTCCTTAGCTCGGAAGCCACCACCAGGCCATCTCTGAATGAGTGCGACACCCAGCTTGCCTTTCACCTGGTTGAAAGGAGTATATATCTCAGGGACAGTGCTATAATTTACATTTAATGCAACCTTTCAATTGACCAAGAGCCCACAACCTCAGCCCGCATCTCACAGCTGAGGACTTTCCCACATTCGTCAAGTCTGTGCCCCTCCAGGATCAGCCAAAAGAACTCATCTATTTAAAGCCCCAGCAGCACATGACAGTTGTTCTGCCTCTGAGAGGAGCGGAGTTCTTAGAGCCGCCTCTGGTATTTTTACGCAGTTAGCCTGAGACAGAAAACTTTTGTAGGTGAGAAAACCGTAGCGAAGGACGCATCTCGTGGAAAGAAACGGACCAATTTCTCTTCGTTACTACCGTGCATTATTTGCCTGTGTGCGCATACACAAAGATGTACTAAAGACTATTTTTAACAATATGTTGGTGGCTTCTAAACTTACGACTCTGATTTAATTTCAGTGTCTGTGGTTGCGTGGTATTTTCTGTTGGAGCCAATCTTTCACTGGGAGTCGGTTTATTTAAATGTAATTGGGTCCTGCGGATGGAAAAAAAACCTACCGATTTTATGTCTTTGGAGACCCACCCAGACGTTTGGTTTGGCCTTTGGTACATAAATAATAACAAGAAGGTGTATGCTGTCACTGCCCTGCTGGGAACACCAGAAGTGGTTTGGCAGAAAAGAAACCGTAACAGATCACCCTGGATAAACATAGAATCAGATGCTTTGCTGCATTAGCCTGTGTATGTGTATGTAGATACGCATCATTGTATGTTATATTTTGGAATCTTTGTAGAATACAAGAACAAAGGGGAACAAAAACAGTTGACATTGAGAACACACCTATCTCAATTACTTTAAAGTAACGGAAAGGCTTAATTTTATGGGTTAATTATTTCTAGTCCAAGCTTATATTTGAGGCAAACATTAACAGAATCATGTTTAAAGCTGCATTAAGTAAACAAGGTCAAAGGCCTAACTTCTAAAGTAAAAGTTAAGTTCTGTTGCTTGTTTGCATGTTTCTTTTTGGTATAAAACTTTTCAATTTATTTGCCGCAGGAGGTAGCAAATATGCTTTAAAATCTAATTAACTAAATGCATTCACTTATCTCATTTATTAAGAATGTTAGATTTCATTGCAGATGTTCAGGGAATGACACAGGCCTGGAGTTTCAACTTGGGATACCTGGGTGAAACTCATGAAACTTTTTGGCTTGTAATTATTTAGTTGTGTCCTATGAACCTTCATGGGAACGCGGAGTTCAGTTCATATTGTCTAATAGAGAGCAAGCATTAGTTTCCTTCTAAGGGCATTTGATATACTTAGGTGCTTAATTCTTGATATACTTAAGAGTTTAATTCTTTACACAGTAAGTAGCATTTAGATGATGTTAAGTCAAATTTAAGAAACAGAGTAGACTTGGGAGGAAAAGAATATTGGTATTTTAGCTTCCCATCCTCTTTAGGTAAAATAGTCATAAATACTTATATCATGTGCGCCTTCAAAGATCTATACCATTATAAGCATTATCTCCCTCTTTTACCTTGAATGAGTTAAAGAAAGGAAAGAGTTGTAGATTTAAGTTCCAAATGGGCTGTAGGGAAGCGGTATGCATTCTTTGAACTAATGTGTTTTTCTGCCTAACATGTTGTATAATTTACAACTGCAGGCCAAATATGTTGGGCTTTTTTGTTATTATTTGATGGAATTCAATCTGATTAATTTCCCCAAGAACCGACGAGGCTTTATTGACATATTTTCAAGCAGTAAATATTAGAATGAACAAAGATGTGGGTGCAAAGAAGCAAAGATGTGGGTGAAGTTTATGTACTGTAATGATGTTTAAACGTTTCAGTTTTTAAACTGCCCCATGACCTTTCTTAGGATCTTTAACCCTATCAGTATCATGTACAGATAAAAGAAAACTTATAAAAATAAGTGTCCTGATACGTTTTTATATATGGGTTTGTGTTTTTAAGACAAGTCTTGACTTCCAGATTCATTGAGGGGGAATAAATCCTGGTTTGCTTCTTGGCTGTTTTAATATGATTTTATATGAATACTATAAGCTTTCAATCTGTTGTATTTTTTTTATTTTACCAAACTGTTTTTTTTTTTGAGAGTGAGAGAGAGAAAGAGACAGTGCACACGTGAGCACGAGTGGAAGAGGGGGACTGAGGGAGAAAGAGAATCTTAAGCAGGCTGTATACCCAGCACGGAGACCAGTGACCAGTGCGATGTGGGGCTCAATCACAGGATCGTGAGATCATGACCTGAGCCAAGGTCAAGAGTTCGACACTTAGCCTACTGAGCCACCCAGGTGCCCCTTTACCAAACTTTTCTAAAGCACTTAGTAAAGTCTCATGACAAAATTTTTGTTTTGATTGACAATATTTACAAGTTTACTAGCGAGAAAAAAAAAGGAACATTACAAAAGTTGGTAAGCCAAAAAGATCTACATCTTTCAGTGTTTTCATACTTCTTTTAAGTATTCAGTGATAAAATTTGTGGATGAACTGGAGAATTTAAAAGGTTGTCTGGAAATCAACTTTATTTCAAAACTAAGTTGAGCTTTTTAATATTTCCTTCTTCCTAAGTTTGTTTTTCAAATCAAAAATTTTCCCACTTTTTGTAGAAAACGTATTAAATTTTATGAAGCTGCTTTGCATACTGTCATTTAATTGTCTTCTTGAAAATAATATGTGTCTAAAACTCAAAATCTCAAAACTGTGCTTAATATTAGCCATAATACAGAAACATTAGATGTTCTCCTGGTAATCTACACGCTCTCGGTGACTTTTGTTAGTTATTGTTATCCATTCTATATTTAATAAATTCTGTTCTACATAAGGATTTAGTTAAGTGTTTTGAGAGGCCCATTAGCACTTGTCAGCTCCTGGAATAACGTTTCTTGCCAATACATAAGCACGTGATTCTAAAACGTTTGATTATTTCAGCTTAAAAATTCAGTTAATTCCTTTTAGATTTTGTATTGTAGAAGAAGGCAGTTTTTCTTTTGAAGAGGAGTTCTGTTTTGTTTTTACTTACTGATCAGCTAGTTTGTGTTTAGGTAAGCATATCTATGTAGTTTGGCATTAGTTTTTCTTTTCCTTTTTTTTTTTTTTGATCCTACTCACAGAGAGTAAGTGATTAAGTCATTGGAAAATAGGTGGCATAAGTCAGTGCCCACTGAATGTTGAATATGCTGCACACCATATACAGCTCATTTGGGGTTCCATTTCTATTGAAATTACTCTTTCAGAAAATTTTGATTGAGAACTTACAGTTGTTCTTTACTCATATTCTTCCTCTATTACGTTGCCTTTAATAATTATTAGAAACAAACAAACAAACAAACAAACAAAAAAGAAACCAAAAAGTTGTGACTGTCCCAATTCCATGACTTAATCCCTGGTCTCCTGGCAAGAGAAAAAGTTTTACATGAATGAGATCAAAGACAATGTAGATTACCTTTCTCAGAGATATGTAACACCCACAAAAGAGCTTATCTAGGTCATTTGTGCACAGCTTACTAACCTGGGATCCATGGGCCTAGGGCTTCCATACCCCTTCTGATGCCTCCAAACTTATGCATATGTGCATTTTTATTGGAAGGAGGTCTGTCGTTTCCACTAGATGATTAATATTCCTCCACAAGAATACTGTTCTCTTAGACCCTTGAAAGAAAACTAGTGACATGTAGTTTGAGTTGAAAATATACTTAAAAATTACATTTCTAAAGATGAAGCCACTCTGGCGCTGCTGTGTTTATTGCCCTCCATGAAACTCCACTCCAGTAACCTGGCCATGGATTCACTCAGTAGGTTGGTGCCTCTTGGGCATCCCGGTTACAAAGACAGACTTCCTTTTCCCCAGTATAAGCTGCCAACTTAAGAGCTTCCAGGGACATCGTATTTTTGAAGAGACCATCTTAGCAAACTGGAGTTTCCCTAAATCAAACTGACAGAAGTAGTAGACAGAGTCACCTTTGTGCTTCTGCTCCTTGAGGCTATAAGCGCTCAGTCAAAACAAAGCCACTTCAGTGATTTCAAAAAATGGGTAAGTAGAGAAAGGCTAGAAAATGATGTATGTGGCTCCTCTTAGAAGAAAGGAAAGAGGGAAAGCGTGGAGTTAAGCACAAAGTAGGGTAACATAAAATAAATGAATCAGGAAGTTGTAAGATGTATGTCTTAGCAACAGAGTCAGGGAAGATTCTTTGGAGTATGGTTAGCACGTAGAGTTAGAGCACTTCAGGTAATGAATGTGAATATACTTTGAAAAGTATTAAGGGTTATGCAAATATAAAGGACCAAAGGCTAATGATGTGAAAGGGAATGTGAAAAGAAGGTTGTAAATACAAATGCACAAATAACAGATTTGAGGTAAACCTGAATGATTGTTCAATCCTATGAGGTCTTATCCTCAGGCTTTGTAACCAACATTTGAAAATTGACACAAAAAGATCTCCGACGTTCAGATCATGGGAAAGCCAAAAGGATCCTTACAGCTCACGGGTCCAGCCCTTTGTTTTACAGCTAGAGAAACAGGCACTCACCAGCTTCGTGACTTGTGTGGGGTTACATCGCTGATTCGTAGCACAACCCAAGCTTCTGATTCTCAACTCAGCATCACCCTAGAGACATTTATCGTATTCTACTACTTACATAGGTTGAATCATGGAAGATTTTAAAAACAGATCATTGTCCTTGTCTTATCATTTGTCTATAAAATGTTTCTCTGGAACAGAAAAAAAAATTAAATGATGTGATGTAGAATAAAATACAGATCGCATTAATGTTTCTTTCTCTCACAGAATTAATTGTTCCGTGTTTTTCTTGTGTGTCAGGAATACTTGGCTCCCACTATGAGCACTTCACTTCCTGCATAGTGGTGGCTGTTTCTCTTTTGTCTCCTCCAGACTTAAAGGAGGTTGTTTTCATCTTAGTATCTCCTAGCCAAGTGTGGCCCTTGTCACCTAGTGGGCTCTCAGTGAATGTATGTTAATTTGAATGCTGTGAAGTAAAATTATGTGTCTAAATCTATCATTATTTCTAGTCCTTAAAGCACTTTGTTATTGTTACACATTTCCAGTGAGATGTAAACAAACAGTTTGAGAAATGGCAAATAAGGGGTTTAGGCAAATTAGGGTAGATTAGGAAGCAATAAAAAAAGGTTCAGCTAAAGTTAAATGAAACAGCAGGGGGCCAAGTGATGCTTTACAGATAGAATATTGTAGGTCGTTAGAGCTTAATAGGCAAATGTTTTCATTTTAAGGGCTATAAAATAATTTTTAACTGCAATTTCCTCACTTTAAAAAAGTCCTTTTAAGGGAAAAAGAGAGATTGAGAAAGTACTATTTTGATACATCGCTCATAAGTTTTTTTCCTTTAAGCCTTGTTCAAAGCAGTCTTTCCACACTGTCTTCTTCCCATTTACAGGAATGATATTGACCCTTTGAAGATATTTTCTTGTCCAAATGATCATAGTTCATAAAATTAAAAGTCAGGTTGACGTCTGTCTCAGCCCTCAGCCAGATCTCCTTGACCACAGATCTCAAGGGAAGTGCGAGGAGGTGATTTTATTGCCATGTTGCAATAATTGTATACTCTTATTTCATCCTCTAGAGCGTTTGTTTCAAGCAAGAATGTGCTTGGACTTCAAAGAATTAAACGCACAGGAATTCTATATTCATGAGGCAGTCACAAAAAAGGGACTAGTGAGAGGAAAACAACGGAGGTGAACTCTCTTCCAGACTGTAACAGTTGTGTGTGGGGAAGAAAGAGAGATCGCTCACAAAGCTGGCAGATTCCTCAAAGGAGTTTTCTGCCTCTTTAGCCTGTTCCAATAGGATTTTCAACTCTTTTACCTTTGAGAGAGAATACCAAATACTTGTATTTAATAGCAGATGTGGCAACTACTTGATGAATTAATTGGAATCAGAATCAGAATGAAGTGGAGGAAAAGACTCTGCTTTGTCACCTGGAGGATTCTTCTCCTCTGCTGCCATTATTGATTATGGAAACCACTTGAGCGTTCTCCACTAAGGCAATGGCTCCGAGGGGATAGCATTTGGCTTGGGGTAGTGGGAGATAGCAAAGTGAAAGGTCCCTGCCCTCAAGGAGTTTAGAAGCTACCCAGAAGACCGAATCAATGTACTTGACACAATAAGCCAGGTAACTTACGACATTTTAGGGGCACCTGGGTGGCTCAGTCGGTTGAGCATCTGACTTCGGCTCAGGTTTTGATCTCACGATCATGGATTAGAGCCCCACGTCAGGCTCTGTGCTGACAGCTCAGAGTCTGGAGCCTGCTTTGGTTTCTGTGTCTTCCTCTCTCTATGCCCCTCCCTGGCTTGTGCTCTGTCTCTCTCTGTCTCTCAAAAATAAAGAAATGTTAAATTTTTTTTAAATTATGACATTTTAAGGAACTTCATCAAGTTCAGTACTGTTCAGAGGAGCGTTGTGTCTGTAGGGTTAATGGAGGTATTAGGGCATGAAGAATGAATAGAATTGGAATTATAAAATAGAGTTTTATTTGTTTGTATTTTCATCTATTTACTTATTTGCTTGTTTATTTATTTAGGCATAGTCCTTAGCCTTGAGAGGAAAGTGATATGATTCAGACTTAGGGGTGAAAGGGAATAGATACAGTTGTGTTGAGGAGCAAGAAACTAAACCGATCACCTATAATCACTATTTAAGAGAGAGTGACAAAAATTAGCTAGGTGGGGGCTCCTGTGGGGCTTAGTCAGTTAAGCATCCAACTCTTGGTTTCGGCTCAGGTCATGATCTCAGGGTTCATGAGTTCTAGCCTTGCATCAACTCTGGGTTGACAGTTGAGGAGCCTGGTTGGTATTTTCATTCTCCTTCTCTCTCTCTGCCTCTCCTGTTCTCCCTCTCTCAAAAATAAATAAATAAGCTTAAAAAAAATTAGTTGAGACTGGGGAAGCTTTTGAAAGCTGAGCAAAGAGGGGCACCTGGGAGGCTCAGTCATTTGAGTGTCTGACTTCAGCTCAGGTCATAATCTCACGGTTCTTGAGTCCAAGCCCCACATCAGGCTCTCTGCTGTAGGTATGGAGCCTGCTTTGAATCTTCTGTCCCTCTCTCTCTTTCTGCCCCTCCCCTGCCTGCGCTCTCTCAAAAACAAATAAAATAAATAAAAAATATATGTATGAAAAGAAAGCTGAACAAAGAAGCTGAGGCAGAAAATAAGAAGGTACCAAACCTTTGAGTGTGGGAATTACGCTACTGAAGAGGGGTCTTGGGAAGCATGATCTGGCAGCCATATATTAGCAGGATAAAATTGGAGGACCTGTGGGCAAGAAAGCTCATGCTAGGGCACCTGCCATGGTGGACTGGTGGACGTATTCAGCAGCTATTGCTGAGGTAACTGTCAGTAAACAGAAACAAGCGTTAACAATACATCCACAGAGAAAACTTACCAACCAAATATAAGAAATGAAGGAGTCAAGGATCCCAAGCTTGGCAACTGTTGGAAACTTCTCAGGCTAAGTGGGCAGGGGAGAAGTGAGAAGCCAGGACTCTGATAGTGAGGCACACCTTTTCCCCCTTTCCAACATCATCCTTTTAAAAAACCTAGAGGGAGGGGGGAGAAGAAATAATGTGTTCATAAAGTTTTGTATGTTTTTTTGAACTTGGAAAAAGGTAGTCCTTTTTCATCATGATTTTTAAGAGGCCTTTGTAGTTTTAATGAAACGATGTTCTGGGCTCTGTTTTATTTCTAACAATCCTGCCTTATATTTAGGTTAGTCTGTTAATGTCATTTATGTGGAATATGTATAGTGGAGATATTTTTATGGCATGGGAACAATATGAGTCCAGGGTAGTTTTTTATCTTTCTAACTGTAAAAGTTCGATCAAACTGAAATATCTATAAGCTGTTCTACTGTACTTCCATTAATGTGACTTTCAGAGTCACCTTGCATATAGTAAGTACGTTGTGTACTTACATACAGTATGCATGTATATTACATAAATGTTCATTACATTATTACAATTTATAATAATTTACAATAAATTACATTTATTACAATATTACAACATTATATAATGTAATAGTTATACATAACAATATAAATATATGTAAATTATATATATAAGTATATATGTATATAATATACATATTTTTTATATATATATATATATATATATACTTCTCAGAAATTCATAGTGTAGCTACAAAAAGCAGACACAGCTCTGTGTATTTCCAGTCCTTGCAAGGAGACTCTGCAAATTCGAGGTCTGTTTTCTTCACTCTGGAAATAGAGTTCTAGAGTATTTGTAGAGTATTTGGGGTGATACATTAGCTGCTACCTCCTGAGGACAGATGGGAGAACCAGGGTAAAGACATATATATAATATATGGGACAGGAACAAAATATTAGCCATATAAAAGATCTAATTTATTCTCCTATTACATATTGTTTTGGATCAGACATGTATGTATTTCTATTCTTTTTACATCCTTAATAATATCAGTGGTAAAAGTCCTCAAAAGGAAATTCTGCATTTGGCTCAAATTACATAGCACATTAGAGATGTTTTTATTTACAGTATGTAGAAATGAGATAAAAAGAGAAATAAATTACTTAGTGTTTGTTTTCTTTACCACCAGCTTTCTCCCCCTCCTCCTCAACATACTTTTTATTGTCTTAGAGTGACTGTATTTTTGGCTTTTTGTTTATTTAGTACTTTTTTGAGTTTGAATTCTGATCATCATCTGTGAATTATCCACAATCATTTTATTTTATTTTTTAACAGATTTTTAAAATTTTATTTATTTTGTTAATGTTTATTTATTTCTGTGACAGAGAGAGACAGAGCATGAGTGGGGGAGGGGCAGAGAGAGAGAGGGAGACACAGAATCCGAAACAGGCTCCAGGCTCCTAGCTGTCAGCAGAGACCCCGAGGTGGGTCTCGAACTCACAAACCATGAGATCGTGACCTGAGCTGAAGTCGGTCGCTCAGCTGACTGAGCCACCCAGGCACCCTATTAAATTTTATTTATTTATTTTTGGGGGGGAGGGGCAGAAGGAGAGGGATAAAGAGAATCCCAAGCAGACTCCATGCTGTCAGCAAGCAGCCCGATGCAGGGCTCGATCTCAGGAACTATGAGATCACGACCTGAACCAAAATCAAGAGTCAGATACTGAACTAGCTGAGCCACCCAGGGGCCCCTATCCTCACTCAATTTAAAGTTCAGCTTTCTCTCTTTGCTGTTATCATGTGTTTTAGGATGGTGATGTGTTTAATATTTTTGCAATTTTGTTTGTTTTAATCATCAGATGTTTAGGGTAGGGTAGTGTGAAATTTCATCTTATATGTCATCTTTTACACTGTCGATAATCATGAGTTACTTCAACTAGGAACTAGGACAGCAAACTTAATGGACAAAATCAGCACACATTTTTGAGAGCTTTCATCATCTTGTACCAAAATCTTAAAAATGCAGGTGCTGTGTGCATTACACATAAGTTTTTTGCAAACTTAAAAAAAAGATTAGGAAAAATACAGTATGATTGTATTGCCATAGAACTTAATTGAAGAGTTTAATGGGGAACTGTTTACGTTCTGTAAGTCTTTTCATTTTTGTTGACACGATTTTATTGCTTACAGGGTCCCCATAACATCTACAATGAAAAAATAGTTCTTGCCTCATAGCTAGACAGGATTGCTAGTCAAATCTTCACTCAACAAAAAAACAATTTCTGTCATTGTGTATCACACAGAAGACAATAGGAATATTTCACGTGCTAAAACAGAATGGGTTTTGCTCTCTAACTCTCTTTCCCAGTCCCTGTTTTACATCGTTTACATTTATTTTGGGGCTTCCTCACTCTCCGCTGTCCTTCCCCACTCCCCAACTCTCCTCCCTAATTCTCGTCTTGATGCTGTTTGTTTCCACCTTCTGTGAGATTGATAAATCCTAGCCTAACTTCCACTGACGTCTACAATACTTGACTTCCATCCCCATTCCCACTGCTCTTCAGAAACCCACACCCAAGTCCGTCCCAGAGCACTGGCCTGCCTCTTTCTGCCACCTAATGTTCTCCTTATGCGGGCTCATTCCCATCATCACACCTGATATTCTCTACGTCACCCTGCTTATGAAAAGCTTGCCCACATGCTACGTCTGCCTCTAAATGTTGCCCATTTCTGGGATCCTTCTCACAGTAGAACGTTCAGAGAATTGTCTGCACTTGACACCTTCATTTCTTTCTTCTTCATTCTCTCTTATACCACATTCAGGGGATTTTCATCCTTACTACTCCACGAAGAAGCTCTGGTCAAGGACTCTGAGAACCCATTCTTTGGCAAATCTACTGGCCAGTTCCTAGTCCTCCTCAGACTAGACCAACCAGGAGCTTTAAACAAGTTGCTCTCTCCCTTCTTGAAACGTCTCTTTCACCTGGCTTTCCACACCCCATTCTCTCTTGATTTTCTCCTACCTCGTTGACTCTTCTTGCTCAGTCTTCTTCACTGCTGTCTCCTTATTTTGGAAGGGGACAGTGGAAATGTTCCACCTAGTTAGTTCAGGGAATAAAGAAGGAGCAGCCACAATAGGGCATTTAAAAACAATAAAACTGAAGGAAAGTCACGAGCTTAAGTATTATTTTTACCACGCCCTGACAATTCTAAACAATGTCAATGATAAGATACTTCTCCCTGCTGGAAAAAAGACTGCTCACAGTGTCCTCTGCTTTGATATGTCCCTGTGTAGGAGTGTGTCCAGGTTCAATCAGGGACCCTCATTCTCTAGTGATCTTATTCAATCTCATCTCAAGGACTTACACCGCCAACTGTATGTCAACCTCTCTCTGCCTTCCCCCCTTCTCCCTTCCTCCCCCACCCCCATCTGCCTACTTGACACCTTTGCTCGGATCTCAAACTAAACATGTTCAAAACTGCAGATTCCAAACCTTCTCTCCCTCCTAACTTTTTCCGTCTGCATTTCCCCTCATCTCAGTAAATAGCATCTCTACTCTTCTGATTTCTTGGACGAACAAACATTGTAATAATCTTTCATTCTTCTTTTTCCCTCACTTGCCTCATCAAAACCCATTGGCAAGTCCTATCTACTCCTCCTTTGAAATATATGACAGTTCCTCTACTATCTCTTTGGTCCGAGCTGCTACTATCTGTCACAGTGTCACCGGTACCTTATTTTACTTGACTTCCCTGTGTCGTTGTACACTTGTGCCCATACTTCTGGAAAAGTTCTTGTCCTTTGGCCACTGTTTTACCAATCACTCCAGGGTCATGTGTTTACCTCTTTGTTCTCTGTCATTATCGTTTATCATCTTTCAATAGTCTTCAGTGCCACTTACTTCTTAATTTTCCTTTCTCAGAGTTCCTTCCTTAAAACTTACCTTCCATACTCTATGCGTTGTTCCTGAGATTTACAATTATTAGCTTCCAAATATTTTGAACACAGACCTCTCTTTTAAGGTCTAGTTTCATAAACTGAAATGTTTTCCAAAGAGCTCTGCTCTAATTCACGTCCAAAGTTGAGCTCATCATCTTTTCTCTCATCCCAATCTTGGACTTTTGAACTTTCCTTTTCTCTCCAATGGAATTACTGTTCTTCCATGACTTTTTCTAGACAGTAATGGATTGAGGTACAGTGAATGTTCCAGTATCCTTTTTTTTCTTTTTAATAACAAAACTTTTCCTCCTCTATTCCATCTTCCACACAGCATCCCAAAGATGCAGATATGATCATGGCACTCCCTGCTTTAAACTCTCACTTTGCCAAGATTGAGGGACCCTTTGCCAATACTTGCATTCAGGCAAAGGAGAAAAAAAAATTGGCCATGTCTCAGAAACTATTTTTTCTACTGCTAATACAGTCCAAAGAAAGCCATGTGCCAAATCTCATCAATCTGTTTGCTCATTAATGAATGATTTATTAAATAAACATTTCATGGGTATGCATAAGTATTGTCTTGAAAATGCATAGCAGTTTCCAATAGTACATTTTTCACTCTTGGCTCCAACCGAGTCTTTCTAATCTTCCTTTTCTGGGGCTGTGCATACTTCCACTCACTTTCCTTCTCCAGATTTATTTTACTTATGTTTGTATCCATCATTGCCCAGGTCAATTCTCCTAAGTGTAATTTGGGGTATATGACCATATAAATTTGACTATTCCTAATGTGGTGAAATGTAGAAAACTCCAAATAGTGAAAATCCAAGGATTATTTACATATAATTTAGGAAACTTTTCTGCGTCTTAGGTTAATGGTAAATTTATTTCAACAATTATAGTGTTGATAAAAAGAATTGATCTAGTCATCTGAGGATTTTCTTTTATAGCCATATATAATTCACAAAATAAATAAGCCTGCACATGAGAAGCAATAATTTCCTCCTTATATATAACTGTATAGAGGAGTTTATTATAAGTAGTAATGGTACGTTCCATGTCAGCATATTTAAGACATTAAATATTTAGAGAGTATGGTATAAAGATTGTATTTCCTTACTTTGCATGGTCAACTGGAGGTGTTGATAGCAACAACTTACGTTTCCCCCTTGCAAAGACTTGCCATGGCAAGCAGAAGAGATCATCTTATCTCCCTTTTATAGATGAGAAAACTGGCTCCAACATGCTAATAGATCTGTTTGAATTTACACAGATTGAGGCTAAAGTTTTCATCCCCACTCCATACGTTCCCCACTTAACATTGCCTTTGTGAAAGCAATATTGTCTTTGAGCCATTATGAATTGCTTTGAAGAAAAAACAAGTGTTACGTGCTTTGATGCTATGTTTAGTAGGACATATGATTTAGGTGACTGTAGTGTAAGGAATAATCTAGAAAATTAATCAGATCCAGTGATTGTGTATAAATGGAGGTTTTTAGAGTTTTGGAGACTGCCACATTTGCAAAGCTGTATATGTTGATATTGTTTGTGACTTCTCATTAAACTTTTCTCTTGCTAAAAGGCCGATGGTGGGGTGGGGTTTGGAGTTGGAGAAGGCAGGTGCCTCTTTTTGCAAAAGGAAACCTAGGGCTTACTTGTATATTACCACCAGTCTAAAGAGTTCATCTTCTTCACTTTAACTTTTGAAAATGGCCAAACCAGTGTGCATTGGACAGTCTTTACAGTGTGGTACACACACCACTTTTATTGCAGAATGTAAAATTTGCTTAGGGATTAAAAGAAACTTTCAAGCTACATGGCTTAGGAAAACAATATTTAGTCATGTTAACATTTGCTCTTTCCAAAATGTCTACACATGTAATAGTGATATTTTAAAAGTCGAAAATACTGACTTAGCTGATAGAGAGTACGTTACATAGAAATATAATCTAAAAAGCCATAATATCAAATTGATGTAGTCTTTCCTTTGAATAATTTGTATTCAGCAGGATGGACTAAAGCCAGAGCAGAATCATGCATGAATACAGCTACTACTTTTTCAGTACTAGATGCTTTGTAGTTATTAACTTTACTCCTTATTACACCTTGAAATCTGGTTATTTTTGCTTCCACTTTTACATATAGTATCCTGAATTTCAGGGGAGGCTAAGTAACTTGCTCCATCAAATAATTAGAAAGTGTTGGCGTTGGGATTCAAATCCAGGTGTATCTGTTTCATAAGTCCATGTTTTTTCTTTTTCCTTAGCATAAATGTATGCATGGAGTAGTGACTATTTTCCTAATGAAATAGTTTTTTGAACCACACAGGCTTCTGAGAGCCAATAGTTCTAGCAGAAGTGGGCAATCTTTATGTCACTGGTGGCTCACCTTTTATCTTTGCTCCAAATATTAAGCAAAGAGAATGAATCTCAGGGAAAAAAAAGCCATTACTTCAATGTAGGGTTGTTTGTTCTGGTTCTCTACAGCAAGAGTGAATGATGGTTTCATGGATCACGACTCCAAAGGAGAATGCCCAATGACTTCTTGAACGTGATTGAAATAAAATCAGAATTTTGTTTTAAAGTTGTAAAACTGATTAAACTCTGTAATGGTGGTGGTAATTTAAAAAACAATGCAGTCTTAGGGGGAGGCATCTGTCATTGCTGTAGTCTTCCAGGTGAAAGTGTAAGAGAAGCTAGAAAAGCCTCTAAGAACCAAATACTATGCTTGAAACAAAGAAGTGCAACTTCCTTCAGAGTAAATGATGCCCTTGAAAGGAGCCTTCAAAAGTAGTGAAGGAAACAGTGACAGACACACTTCTGGATAAAAATTTATTTTCTCTCCATTTAAAAAATAACTTTAAAAGGCTTTTGACCTAGCATAAGGCTACTCAGAAACGTTGGTAGCTATGGAGTAGAAAGTAGAGGTTTTCATATATTAAAAACTAGCTATGTGTTAGAAAGCAAAGGGCTGAAGTGCTCCTCATGAACAAAGGCTGTCATTGGGTAGGGGTGGGAATCAGTGTTTAGACCAGAGATATTTCCTATGTGGATGAGCCACCTAGCAAAGCCAACACGATATGCTAAGGAATAAAAATTGTTTAGGACAATATAAAGAGAGATTGTGACGAATCCTATGAGGACTTAGGTGTAGATTAATGGGCAACTGACGGATGGGAACATAATGTTTTCCCTGGGTTATAACAACAGCATTTTGATCTCTTAATTTCAAAACAATCAGAAATGAAACAGAATCTTACATGGAGAAATGTATTAGAGATTAATAAATTTAAGAAAAAATATTTCAGTGAGAGCACTTTCAAGGAAGATACAGTAAGGAGATGTATGAGTAATTTATTGAAACTAATTGATATCAGGAACTTATTAAATTCCTTTGAGGTCCCATTACACTGAGGTCATAGATGATTCAAGAAGCAGTAAGAAGTGATCACACTTTCCCGGCCTAGAGGCCCCAGGAGATACTACTCCCCTACTATAGAAAAATAACTTCTGGGTAAAACCAGACAGGGCAGGGCAAAGGAGCTTTACTTTTCCAGAAAATAAAAAAAAAAAAAAATTATAAATCCAGCCCCGTTCAGATAATTGACACTGGAGCATCCAATGCACTTCAATCTGTTACTGCCTAGAAGAAATAATTTAAGAGAAAGCACTGCAGGTCAACAAAGATGATGTTGCTTGGTTACTCAAAACCCTTTGGTAGCATGCTGAGTTGCTCAGCTTTTTAGAAGAGCACTCTTTGTATCCACATAGGAAAAGGATGGAGACCACTTGAAACCATTTTTAATTGCAAACCTGCTTCATCTGAAAGCAGGCTTCACTTTTGTGGTACACAAGCAAGTTTGCAGGTCTTTAGTAAGATGTAAACTAACAAGATAATAAAAAATGTTTAATTTGATCTGTTCTTCTAGATATTGATCTTGTTGTGATGAATTTGCTCTGAAGGAGTTTGAACCGTTTATTTTAGGGGGTGGGAAATTCAGGTTTTAGACTTCCTGGCTCAGGTGTTCTGGGGTCTGCCTGGAGGCAGCACTGTTCAGGGGAGAGTATGGAGCTCTGGTGTCAGACAGACTCCATCCAGATCCTTCTTTTGCTACTCTACGCCTTTGGGAAAAAAAAAACTACTTAAAATGTCTGAGCTTTAATATCTCATCTTTTGCATAGAATCAGTGGTTTTTCCGTTGAGATTTATTGCAAGGAGTGAATGAGAGAACGTGTGTTATGTGCTTAACACCTAACAGATTTCCAACATGTATTCACTTATTATTTTAAAATGAGAGTGCTGCAAATATTTTCTCTTCTATAGCAGAGGCTCTGAAGTATCCTTTTACAACATATCACCTATAGGCGGTAAAGTGGGAGGGGCTTCAAAAGGGAAATGGGGAGGAGAATGTAGGAGGGTTGTTGAAATGGGGATGCTCTTTAAAAATTTAGTTTTTTCCAATGAAAAAATAAGAATTGGACTCTTTTTTTTTAATGGGTGTAAGTAGGGTGGGACTCAAAATGTTTCCTAAGGCTACAGAAAATGTTTTTCTTTCTCTTTATTATTTTAGACTAGTTGGTTTAATATTTATTCTGTGTATTGGTATATATTTCATTTTATGTGCTACACATTTTGCTAAAATAGCGATACACTTTATTATTTAATGCGTTAGCAGATCGGTGGGAAGAGATGAGATGTGGAAGTTTTGTAGGCAATTCTGTCTCAGTGCTATATTTGGAAGCATAAACATTCACCCAATATTTTAAAAATTTCCTGATTTTGTACCAAATATTTCCCAAATTTAGCCAATAGGAATATAAAGAGCTAAGAGCTGTTGTGATCAAAAGTGCAGATTAGGTTAGACTTATTCCCAAAATGACAACAACATTCTTAAGCTTAGAATTCTCTATTTATATACCTAGACTGTTTCAAAAAATTGAAATTCAAGCTCTTTCCCTGATCATTAGATTTGTACTGAGTATAATTAAAAATATATATATTATTCCATTTAGCAGGAAAAAAAGGATTTCACAGATAAAAACTTGATCATTTTTGAACTAAGATGAAATGCCTAAGAGTTGTCAGCCTATTTCCCAGAATAATTCTTCATATAAGGGAAGGGAAAGGTGAAAAGGAGTAATGGAATGGATAAGCTTATGAGTAGGTGTGGCAAGCGTGAGGAAATGAGAGAGAGCTATGAGAACCTTCTGTCTCATAATTAGAGGGAACAGGAACCCCCCGCCAATTTCAGTTTTTAAATGTTGTCATTGGAGATGTAACCATTTGGGTTGGGCTGGGGGAATAGGTGGTTAGCAGAATCCAAGCCAAATGAGAAAAATGAACACCAGAAATAATTTCAGAATCACAAGAAAAGCGACTTTTAGGATTTTAAAAATACGGCCTAGTATATCATTGCGGTTAAGATAACTATCCCTGAAATAAAACTTCATGGGTTCAAATCATGGCTCACCACTTGCTAGGGGTGTTCCAATGCATGGAAAGAGCATCAGCCAGTACCTGGCACAGAGCAAATACTCGGTGACATGTTGTTGTTGATGATAGTGATTGTGATTATCGATATACTATTCCACAGAAAATAGGGCCAATTACTCCCTCATTGTGTTAATAAAAATAAAGTAATTTGGTACCATTTTCAAACGTGTGATCATCACCAAATTGACAGAAGAGAGTAGAATACCGGATAAATTGTCAGTGGTATTATTTTTAAATAGTATTAAATAAGAAAGGTCAGGTGCTAGAGAACACAAATTAGTAATCTAATTAAATCACCAGCAAAGAGACAGATTGTGTTAACAGCAGTCAAATTTGTTATTACAGAGCAATTATTAAAGTGAAATATTGAAAGTTGCTATGTATCATTACTAGGTTTTAAACATTTCATTTACACAGGCAGAGAAGTAAGTATAGATTAATCAGTTCATTTGTTAGGTTAAAAGCTCCTTTATTTAAATATTTATATCATTTGTATAAAGGGAGCAACATTGTTGAAAACATAAAAAATATTCTGTGGCATTCTGAACTGCATCCCTTTATAAAATTGTTTGCACAAGTCGCTCTCACTAGAACAGTCTCCAAGTACCACATATCCTAATTTGTGAGATTAAATAACCGTTTCTGGTTTTGTCATTGGTACATTTCCTTAAATCACTGTCAAATAAAATGATTTCAATGTGGCACCAAACTATTATTGAGTTATGTTGTATATTCAAGGAATGTAATGTTTTATGAAAAATCAGAATTATTACAAGACTAGGGAAAGTTACTTTCTTCCGCCACCCACCCACCTTGATTTCAGGACTTCGTTAAGACTAGGAAAACCTTTACAGGCTCCTTAATACTATAGTATTTCAACGGGACACATCAAGACTTCCACAACCTTTATATCAGCCTGAACCATATTCCATCCCGGGCACTGTCAGTTTCAAACTTGGGGACCTGGGACAAGTTAATTTTACCTCATGATAAAGTCATGAGGATTACATGACTGCTTTTATAGGGATAGGTCATCACAGTACTGCCAGAAATACATTTTTTTAAATTTTTTTAACGTTTATTTATTTTTGAGACAGAGAGACAGAGCACGAACAGGGGAGGGGCAGAGAGAGAGGGAGACAGAATCGGAAGCAGGCTCCAGGCTCTGAGCCGGCAGCCCAGAGCTTGACGCGGGGCTCGAACTCACAGACCGTGAGATCCTGACCTGAGTTGAAGTCGGACGCTTAACCGACTGAGCCACCCAGGCACCCCCAGAAATATATTTTTTAAGTTGTTATTTTTAAAGTTTTATTTTCGTGAATCTTAAATAAGTGGCAGTCATTTGGTCAAATTTACTTAGGTACTACTGATATCTATTTAAGTAGGTGTCTGATACATTGAAGTGTGTGTGTGTGTGTGTGTGTGTGTGTGTGTGCACGCACATGCACATAGTCATGTTTGGAATGGTAAGTATCCTTTGATTAATTATATTTTTTTTCTTAGAAAAGAGTGAAAGAAATGGTTTTACACACACACATACACCCATTAATACAGATAGTTTCTGACTTATGATGGTTCAATTTAATGTGTGTCGACTTTATGGTGGTCGAAAGTGATAAGCATTCGATAGAAACCATACTCTGAATTTTGAATTTCTGTCTTTTCCCGGGGTAAACATATGTGGGAAGATTCTCTCTCATCGTGCTGGAAAATGGCAGTGAGCCCCAGCTCGCAATCAGCCAGGCAATCACATTGGAGGGTAAACAACCAATAAACTTGCAACCATTCTGTGACCACCCGACCATCCTGTATTTCACTGTCAGTACAGTATTCAATAAATTACAGGAGATATTCAACACTTCATTATAAAAAGAGGCTTTGTGTTAGATGATTTTGCCCAACTGCTGGCTACTGTAAGTGTTCCGAGCACTTTCAGGATAGGTTAGGTTAAACTATGATGTTCAGTAGGTTACCTGTATCAACAGCATTTCCGACTTGAGGTATTTTCAACTTATAATGCATTCATGGTGACTTAACCCCATCATAAGTGGAGGAAGATCTGTCTATGCAACAGAAATTAGTATCGGTGTTTGGCATAATTGAATGGGTTGTGAATTTAGAGTCTTGAAGCTCTGGGAAGCTTTTATGAAATTCTCATCTTGAGGTTCATCTGATTCCACATATAGGGTGCAGATTTGTATTGTGAACAGAAGTGGCCTGGTGACTTTGACATGCCTCGCTTTGTCCTTAGTTGAGAATTTACGAAGATGAAAGTTCTTGAGGAACACACAATTTATTGGGGAAATATGCATGGATCATCTAAAAAATTATCATAATACATCATAAGTGCTGAAACGTATTTATAAGCTAATTGTTATGGGAGCACAGAGGAGGTAGCACTTACTTTAGGTTTTGAGGGAAAAATAAGGTTCATAGGAGAAGAACCAAAAGACATTCACAAAATAAAAGGAACAGCATTGGTCAAAGCGTAAAGATCCGAGAGGTTGCCAAGAGGAAGAAGGTGGGTTTCTTGAATGACATATTGGGTGGATATCAATACTGTGATCTGTTTGGAAGTTATCTGGATTTCTAAGCAAGAACTAGGATAAATTCTTCCCTTCAAGACTAATTTAAGATATGGCTACAAAAAAAGAAAAACAAAAAAGCAAAAACAAACACAAAACAACCCATAATGTGTTTTGGTATTATTGGGGCAAAGACACTGAGGGTTTATTATCATTCTCTTTAAATAGGTGACCACCAGAGGCTAGAGGTGGTGTACATAATAGGGAAAACAATCAGTAAATGCAATAATAATGCCTTGGTGTGCACTTCTATTTCCAAGGGTAATTATTTGTTTAATTAAAGGCTTCAGAATCAACCAGAGATGCTAGTGCCCAGAAGTATTAAACATGAGTCTCTTTGGCAGTGCAAGAATTGTGTGGTGACCTTTCAACCTCTTAATATAATCCAGCCTTTTCTCACTTTGAAGACCGTATCATGTGATGTCTTTATGTATATTATTTTTTCTTATAATTGTTGACTGTTTATACAATTATAGCTGCATATCACAAAAGAATTGAGGCTGAGAAAGGTTGAGTTATATGCCTAATTGATACCCTTACCTAGAAATTCATGGAGCCAGGACTGGAATTTAGGCAATTCTGTATTCTGGAAAAAGAGTTCTTGCAGTATTGTAAGAGGTTAGACTGACGAGACAAGGAATTCAAGGCAGGAAGACTGTTTTGCAGGCTACTGAACTTGTCAGGAAAGAAGATGACAGAGGAATAGAGAAACGCACATGACAAGAGACACTCCCGTAGCATCAACAGCATGGGAGGACTCCGTGTAGAGATAGAATGAGAGGTTGAGGGTGATTTCTGTGGTCCAGTCATTTTGTATAGATTTCTGCACAACGGGGAGCACAGAGGAAGAACAGAGATAGGTGAAAATATTGATTTGTGCTTGGGGTTGAGGTTGGCAAACCAGAGCCTTGTTGGTACTTCTGCTCTGGAGCTCAAATCAAAGATCGGAATGAAGATTTGGATTTGTTGATGACTTGAACATAGTCTTCAGGTTTCCTCAGGTGATTGCGTTTTTGCTTTGGCCTCTCACATCAACTATCATATATTGAAGTTTTTGGGGGTCTTTTGGTTTTGTTTTTTTTTTCTTTTTCACTGTCTTGACAGAGAAGTTACAGTATGCTCATAATGTATGCAATGTGCCATTGTTATTATAACACATGATCCCACAATGGAGGTCTGGCCAAATATCCAAGAAGTAAAAATCAGGATGAACCTCCCCGCTTCCGTATTTTGTCTGTATTGCATTCGTTGTGTGCTGGGGCTCGAAAATTTGATTGAAGCTTACTGCTCTCTGGACTCATTTTGCTAACCACTGTTCACTGGAATGTAAGGTGTCCTGGAGTCTCACCTGAGCCCCACCTGGTGCTAATTTCTTTGAAAGCCACATTTGGGGTTCTTGGGATACTGGCTGTGACTGCAGAGCTGGACGTGGGATGCTCATTACTTTTCATTCTAATGTTGTCTGCAGAAACTGCCTCTTTGGGAGCCAGGACTTGTGAGGATGATCTTCCGGAGCAGCAGTTGAGAGCAACCTCAGGTAACTGGTCTACTCCTTCTCGAAATCTCGTGGTCCTAACTGCATTCCACTTGTGACTCTCGTAATTTATGTATGAAATGTGTCTCTGGAAGTGCTCTAATTAGATCTGATCAGATCTCTTATACAAGTAAGTTAAAAAGCAAAATTAAATATGCCGGATATTTGGACACATATACAAAGTAACATTTTAAAGAACAAGTAACTTCTGCAGGATAATTTCTCACATCTACATTCATACACTATCAAATTTCACCTAAGTGGTCAGTTTTATACAAACTTTAAGTCAAGAAGCCAAATGCTATTTTTCCCCAGATTAGTTAGTGGAGCTGTTTTTGGTAATTAACGAGTTGACTGGACTTTTTATAGTCATATCAGCACATTTATTAGTCCCTTGCATTGAGTGTATGTGTGTGTGTGTGTGTGTGTGTGTGTGTGTGTGTGTGTGTGTTAAAAAAAAAAAGGCAGCTATGCTTTCTTAGCTGCATTATATTCAGATACTTTAAGAGGAAATCCACCCATGGTGCCATGATGCACCTCATTGATTCCTGCTATATAAGTACGATCACAATTATCAGATTTATACAATTGGAATAATAATGTGCCGTATATGATTATAAAATAATCATGTGCCAAAATGGTTATAAAAAGTCCTTTGCATTCATAATAGAGAACTGAAATACTTTTTTGCAGGTGAAAACGTTCCTTCAATATAAAGTCAGGACTTCTCTCTTTAAAAATTCTTTAAAGGTAGGGATGCCTGGGTGGTTCAGTTGGTTAAGCGTCCGACTTCAGCTCAGGTCATGATCTCACGGTCCGTGAGTTCGAGCCCCGCGTCGGGCTCTGTGCTGACAGCTCAGAGCCTGGAGCCTGTTTCAGATTCTGTGTCTCCCTCTCTCTCTGCGTCTCCCCTGCTCATGCTCTGTCTCTCTCAAAACTAAATAAACATTAATTTTTTTAAAATTCTTTAACATTAAGTTTACCTTCACCTATTCATTCTCATGAATTCTTTTTCATTTTTTGTATTATTTTCCCCTAGAAAACTAGAGAGCATATTTAAAATAAAATAGCATACAACAGTTTGCCTCCCTCACCTCAAGCCAATCAAAGGATTTCATTAATAATCAGTTTGGAAGCAATAGGCCAAAAATCAAGACTATGACAAAAATATCAAACTAAAAGGAAGACATTCTCTGTCAATAAATTTATTTGTTGCTTTGTACACAAGGGCACCGAAATCTACACCTTCACCTCGGTCTCTGAGAAGCTTTATACTGAGATACTCTCGGGATTTCTGGGTATTTCCATGGAGATGTTCTACAGGAAAGTCTGATACAACAAATTCCAAGTGGAATTTCTCTTTTTGGCGAAACTGTTTCTTCTCCCCCATCTTAACTGATGCCATCCTGCCATAGACACAGTTATCGCAAAGAAAAAAACTAGGAATCATCGATTTTACTCAGAATATTAGTGCCAGAGACTGTTGGGCATCGGTCATGAATAAGACAGATGAGTTCTCTCAGTTTTTAGATGATATTTCTATACAAATAAATAAGTTATTTTCAGATTTCAGTAAATGTAATGAAGTGAAAGAGGTAATGTGCTACAGCAAAGGTTCTCAAAGCGTGCTCAAACAAACTCAAAGCCATCAGCACAAACTGGGAATTGTAAGAATTCAAGTTCTTGGCCCCCCATCCTAGATTTACAGAATCAGAAACACTGAGGATGCGGCCTGGCAATCTGTAGGTAACAAGCCGTCCAGGTGATGTGATTCCCACTAAAGTCTCAGAATCACACCTTTATGATAGATGATGCACCCCTTTAGAAGCAGTGGTCAGAGGGGCACCTGTGTGGCTCAGTCGGTTGATGCTTCTGACTCTTGATTTTGGCTCAGGTCATGATCTCACGGTTCGTGGGATTGAGCCCTACATTGGGCTCTGTGCTGACAGCATGGAGCCTGCTTGGTATTCTCTCTCCCTCCTTTCTCTCTGCCCCTGCCCTGGTGCACCCTTTCTCTCTCTCTCAAACTGAATAAACTTAAAAAAAAAAAAGTAATGGTCAGAGAAGTTCTCTGAGGAAATGACAGGTGAACTGAGTCCTAAATAATGAGAAGGAGCCAGAGTCTGGGGAAATGCCTTTCAGGTAGAGGTGGGAAGAAGTTGGTCATGTTCCAGGAAGAGAAAGACAGCTAATGTGGAGAGGTTAATGAATGAGTAGGGGAGTAGCATAAGGTGCAGTCATAAAGGTAGCCAAAGGCCTGGTCACTTCAGCCATAGTAAGAAGTTGGTGCATTATTCTAAGTGAAATAGGAAGTGTGGCAGGGTTCAAGTAGGAGAATAGCTTGCTTTTATTAAGATGTGCAGCATAAGTTGTAGGAAAGCAGGAGCAAGTCTTATCTCATTATTAAACCATTTCAAAATCCAGGTAAGAGATGAGGGTACTGACAATGGAAATCTAGAGAAATAGACAGATTTAGTTTGTACTAAGTGTTTTGGAATTTGAGATAACAGAACTTGCTAATAGATTGTATGCCGATGAGAGAAAGAGAAGAGTCAAGGAAGACTCTTGCTTCGGTCGACAGTGGGGGCACCATTAACTAAGATGGAGAGATTGGGGTGAAACAGAGTGAGTTGTGTTGGGGGGGGGCAAAAGTTAAAATTAGGCACATGAAGTTGGTATATCTTCTAGACATCCAAATGGAGATATACATTTAAAGTAAGGGATCTGGATGCTATCATCTAGGAAGATTATTATTTTTCCTCAAATTAAACTCTCTTTGTAGATAGAGAAGACAATAGGGCTTCAGGCCAGTGCTGGAGACACATCAATATTTAGATTTTTTTACATTTATTTATCTGAGAAAGAGTTAGGGGGAGGGGCAGAGAGAAAGAGAGAGAGAGAATCACTAACAGGCTCCATTCTGACAGGACAAAGCCCAACCACAGGGCTCAATCTCACAAACCATTAGATCCTGACTCAAGCCAAAGTCAAAAATCGGATGCTTAACAAACTGAGCCATCCAGGCACCCCTCCAATATTTAGATTTTAAGTGGAGGAGGCCTCAGCAAAGGGGAATAAGAGGGAACTTTCAGAGAGGTAGAACAAAGTCACAACAGTCTGATGCAATGAAATTCAAGAGGGGGGCTTTTTTTCAAGGGCAAGGGCATAGTAACTTCTGCTGAGCCAGGTTACGTAATATGCAGATGGAAAAGTGGTCACCGCATTTCACAGCATGGAAGTCCTTGGTGGCTCTGCAAAGACCAGTCGATTTGAAGCCTGACTGGAGAGTTGAATAATACATGTGATTTAGTAGAGAAAGAGAAAATGCAAACAAACAAACAAGGCCAAAATCAAACAAGTACCTTCTTAAAGTTTTATTGAAGGGAAATAGAAGAATGGAATAGAATCTGGACTCCTCCTTTTCTTCTCATAATTTTGCTTCCTAAATTGAATTTAGTGTTCCAACTACTAAGTATTGCCTACCTTCTGTATTCCAGGCACTGTTGGGACGCCTGGGTGGCTCAGTCAGTTAAGCGTCTGACTTCGGCTCAGGTCATGATCTCACAGTTCATGGGTTCGAGTCCCGTGTCGGGCTTTGTGCTGATAGCTCAGAGCCTGGAGCCTGCTTCTGATTCTGTGTCTCCCTCTCTCACTGCCCTTCCCCCATTTGCAGTCTGTCTCTCTCTCTCAAAAATAAGTAAACATTAAAAAAAAATTATATTCCAGGCACTGTTCTAGGTGCTTCTGGCACAAAAATAAACAATGTAATTACTGTTTTCAGTAAAGATGTACCAATTAGGGGAACTAGGCTATACACAGATAATTTTCATATCTTAGGGTCAGGTTTTTTTTACCTCAATGCATAAGAAAATAAAAGCAAAAAATAAATTTAAAAAATTCAAAAATGTATCTAGAACCATTAATCTTTGTTCAACATTCAGGGAAGAGTTTTTGGAGAAAGAAGTAATTAATAACACTAGTAATAACATGGGTAGCATTTTTAGCACTTACTTTGTGTTAGGCTCTGCACTGACTGATTTTTATTCATTATCTTAGAACAAACCTATGAGGCAGGGGTTATTAACCCCATTTTTATGGATGATGAAACTGATATTTCCCATGCTGTGCTTGAAGGAAAAGTGGCGGTTATACAGTGGCAATAAATTGTTCTAGATAAGACAAGAAAATATAATGGCATATCTTACAGGGGAGGAAGAGGGCATTAATAATGGTTACATGTTTCTAGAACAGTGGGTTCACGAAATATGGCCATTGGACCAGTAGTACAGCATCACCTGGGAGCTTAGAGATGTCGAGTCTTTGTTTTAACAAGTCTTCCATGTGATTCTGGTGCCCTAACGTTTGAGAAGACTGTTTTCGAAATTAAGTGGGCAGGAAGGAAAGAAAGATGAGAGTGGGGTGGTAGATAGGGACCAGGTATCTTGAAGATATTCTTACCATGTATGGAAGATTGAACTTTTAGATTTTAGATACTCTAAGATTTTAAGTGGGGAAGTCGGGTTTAAATAGATCAAACTGAGGATAGATTTGGTTGGAGTAGGACTGGGCAGAGAGACAATGGGGGAGTTCAGGAAAGAATTCTTATAAGCTAGGTATCTAGAGTAGATGCTCAATAGCTAAAATTAAAACTAATATACGAAGTGTTTAAGTTACTCTCCTCTGCTTCCTCTTTACATGATTCCTCCTTGGGCTTAAAAAGTATGCAGTGTTTTCCTCAGACAACTCAGAGGGTTCCCAAACCTAATTGTATAAAAAAACAATGGGAACCAAGCACAACTGGCTGGTGCTTAGATCAGAGGGCTACTACCGAAATAGATTTGCTTAGAAATTGTATAATTTTATAGAATAAATTAATAGTGATTTTCCAGTCATTTTTTTATTATTCAAAAGGAAGTATTCTAAGCTAGTTATTCAAAAACTTTTCTTTCTGTGTAATATAGTTTATGTGTATGTGTAGAGTAACTTATAAGATCGTTATGTTAGGTATGATAAAAATGCTAGGGGAAGTTATTGTAACACACTTGAAAAGTATAAGACTACAGTAGTATTTTCTCTTCTTCCTAGTATTTTGAAATATTTAAAAACAAAAAATGTACTATCACTTATTTGAAAACTGGGAATGGAGCACCTGGAGGACCCAACTCTTGATTTCGGCTGAGGTCATGATCTTATGGTTTGTGAGACAGAGCCCCTTGTCGGGCTCTGCACTGACAGCACAGAGCCTGCTTGGGATTCTGTCTCTTCCTCTCTGCCCCTCCCCGACTCACACACACACTAGTGTGTGCTCTCTCTCTCTCTCTCTCTCTCTCTCCCAAAGTAAATAAGTTTAAAAAGGAAAGGAAAGGAAAGGAAAAGAGAGGAGAGGAGAGAAGAGAAGAGAAGAGAAGAGAAGAGAAGAGAAGAGAAGAGAAAAGAAAAGAAAAGAAAAGAAAAGAAAAGAAAAGAAAATTGGAAAGTTCTACAGGACCCAAATGCATTTTAAACTTAAGTACATTCATGTCATAAAGTTTAACATATGAATAAATACTGTATTTTTATATTCCGTAAGGCAAAACACTAATTAAAAATACATGTTCTGTAAATACAACAGTGTTATGAAATGTTATAATACTTTCATTATTGTTATTTGTAATCTGTTAGTGAAGAAACCTATTGAAAATGAAAACTGCTTTAACATCTTCATTTTGGAATTTTATATAACTTAGTGTCTTTATTTTGGAATTTTATGGATTGGAATTTTATGGAATTTTCCTTCGTTTTAAGGCATTCCTTTAATACATTAGTATTACATATGAATACATTAATATAATATACATATTTTGTGTCCTATAAAGCATCGTATATTTTACGGCATTTTACTGTTGAGGTAAATGTGGTACTTGAAAATTACAAAGTAGACACTCCTTCCCTTAACCCCAGATCCAGCCTACGGTTTTCCTAGAGAAAGCTGTTTCTCCTCATTAATATTCTTGACTCTAAAGTCTATTTATAGAATGAATGTCAAATTTATTTCAAAAGCTCTCTTTACGAATGAAAGTGAGGCTCTTTTTTTTTCTGGCTTGTATGAAACTTTATGGTGTATATAAGTCACCCTTTGATTATTTTTTGCGTGATTAGAAATTTGCAAAGTTCTATGGCTCCAAAGAGCCTACCTGTAATAAACAGCTTGCGCCTTCCAAACCACAAAACAGGTCTGAATTGCTTGCGCATTAGAGCTAATTGCCTGCCTACTTCAAAGGAAGAACCAGAAAAGAGAGAGGGGAAAAAAGTCACAGAAGCAGAGGCAGTGCGGGCAAATCCGCCTCTAGAGGTTATGAGTTGTGGCCTGGAAGAGTCAGGCCAAGTTATGGCCTCAGAACTGCTGTTTGCGATTAAGTTGATGGGGAGAGTCTACCCCACAATCTTTCCCTGCTGCTGACACAGAGTCTTTGTTCACATTCAGATTTCTCAAACTGTTGCCAGGGTCAGGCTGAGGTCAGACACCACAGTGATGTATAGAAGAGCATGTCTGGGAATTTCTCTCACACTTAAAACACATCCTGGAAAATGAAGAAGACCCTGCGAAAACCGTCCGATGAGACCCAGATTAGACTGTAGTTTTGTCTTT
>NC_062578.1:26182500-26200000 GCF_022837055.1 Prionailurus viverrinus
ATTATTGCAATTAAAATTATCCTTTCATTCCGGCCTCATTAGAAAGAATACTGTACCAGTAATTATAATTTAGAATTATTTGTAGTTGAATAACATCCTTTGTTATATTCAAGTTTTATAACAGTCAAACTTTATCAAATACATTGATTGATAGATAATTACTCAGTTTCTTGTTTTATTGGTTTTTTTCCAGATTTGTTTTTGAGTACATATATGCTATTGGATTTTCCTCACTTATTATGAGTATAAACCACTTTACAACCTTCCGTATTTTAGGGATTGAAAATTATTAAGTAGGCAGCATCTGAATCAAAATGAATTATGTCATTTTTATATTAGCCATCTCATGCAAGCTAAATAATCCCATAACTGACAGATAATCATTGGCTCATCTATTTGGTAGTACTTATTTGTAATTAGATTTCATTTTTTAGTTTAAAATGCATTAAAATGGCATTGTTTTTTGAGAATATTGGGATGTCCTTAATAACAGAAAAATGAATTGTGATCTCATTTCAAAATTTTGTCTCGGGTAACAAACAGCATTTAGTTCAAATAAAGTTGCAGACATAAACTATGAGTAATCACAAAACTTAATCAAAACCCTCCAAAATTGGCAGGCCCTTGTTTAATATATTTCTAGGATAAGACAATTCAGAAAAAGATCCCAGAGTTGATGCCCTACAATTTATCACGGAGGCCATAATACCTGAGATAGCACCCCTTTGAGTAGAAAAGGCATGTGTGCATAAAATGTAACTTCCATCATCTTTGCAAATAATCTTGATGACCTCCCTTATCCTCAAGAGTCTGTTCTTGTTATGTTATTACATCTCAGTTTTCTCTGCTTCTTCTTATCAATGGCATCTATTTCTGGGGTGCTTGGCTGTAAATGGGGGGAGGCAGCCTTTATTTATAACTTCTTTTTAATTTAAAATAAGATGGTCTTTAGGAAGCTCCTAACTTACATTAAGATCATGGTTTAATTAACTAAGTTAATTAGCCAAAAAATATTGAAGCTGACACATATATTGGGTGGAATACTATAGCCAACAGTGACAGCAATGGCTATGAAGTAATGGCCCTAAAATTTAACTCTTTGCTTCCTTGCTACAACACGGTATGTTACTAAATTAAAAAACAGTAGAATATACTGTTGATGAATATTAACAGTATAATATATTGTTGATGAATATTAATAAGGTAAAAATAAGAATATGGATTCTTTATACCAAATATTTTCACCAACCTATAGCAAATGTAGTAAATTGTAAAATTTACTTAGTAAAATGTTTCAAACCACGAAAGCAATATTTTTGATCCTTTATAGTACTAACATTAGAATATATAAGCTTATGAAAATAAGGCCATAGCTATAAATTTAATAGATTTAGAAGTTCATGGGAGGTTTATTCTATAGCTGATGTTCCATAGGGCCCACAAGCAACCAGAGTCATGGAGATTATCTTTTAACTGGCGTGTGACAGTTTTTGATAGCATAGGGAATTGGACCAACTTATTATTTGGTCATGTCTAATTCTACCACGTACACAAAAGAATGATAAGGGAATATGACATAGTATTACTCTTTTTAAGGGAATGTATTCTTACTCATTAATAGGAACTCTTTAAGAAAACTCTTTCAGTTCCACAGGAGAAAGCAACTGGTAGACATTTGCTGATTTAAATGACAATCATTTTATAGAACTTGATCTGACACCATAGGGAGTAAGTTTTATTTGCAAGATACTATATAGCATAGTGTCTTCCTAATGTTATTTTTCACACTTTTAAAACAATAGCAAAAAGACTGTTTTGAGAAGGAGAAACATATTTTTTGATGCCAGAATTAATTCTGAGATAAACATTCCTGTTTTTGACCTAACTTTTGGATATCAAGTACTTGGGTATTGTTTAATCAATGGAATGAAATTCTTCAGTCAGTCTCAAATTTAAGTTCATTTGAATACAAATATGATAAATCATTTTTTTCAAATATTTACAAAGAATCTAAATTTCTCCAAGGCATGTGTATATACAGGACAAATGAACTAATTCAAATAAAATCTAATGTTTGTAAATCCAGAAATCAATAGCAGTGTAATTTGTTGAAACATAGTGCTAATTCTGTACCTACCACAAACTTCGAGGGAATAAAATTATTGTCGTTGTGTCATTTAACTTCTATTTTTTTATTTTGGTCTCTTCAGAGTCACCTTACTTTTAAATTTCTTTCTGAATGTGAAATTCCTAAAATTTATATGGTAAGAAACACGCATCTCTATTCAGGTTACAAAAAGAACATATTTTTTGGTTCATTTTTACTTTGTTTCCATAACATCCTTGACCTTATTTTTAAATTAAAACTGGGTTATTTTGCAATAAGGTGCAATTTGTTCATTTATATGAACCGTATGTGGATTGAAAAAAAATCAAGATAAATCTTCATGCACAGCATACAATCAGATTACGCCTAGACTCTATATTTACGCGGGGTCTGATAGCAATCAATGGTTTAGCTTCATTGCATTTCAAGATGTATTTGCACCCAGTTGTCCAGTGATAGTGTCCTCACCCTGGAAATAATTTAGTTGCAAATTGACTGGAAGATGGTGAAAATTGAAAGTTAAAATTAGAAATACTCATAATAAACAGCAGAAAAAAGGTCAGATGATGCCGCGCTATGATGAGATTGGAATGGATGGTAAATGAGGTTTTGTGTTTGTCGTGAGATGTATGTGACATGCCTACCCAATGTCGCTGTAATATCCAGCCTCACAGAGGAGATTATCGGGAAAATTGATGCTGGAAAGAATTTTCTGTTAGATTGGGAAATTAGAATTGCACTCTTTTCTTTGATGTGTGTGAAGCCCCTGCACATTACATTGTTCATCTAGGCAAAATTCTAAACCATCTTTAACACCGAATATTCGGATTAACCTCATAAAACAATTGTCTTCTTGAGATCCGGGCCATAATGTTATGTTTACGGCCAACTGCTGAAACATCTGAAGTGAAACGTAAATCGCAAAAAGCAGCGACAGATATGTAATTTTTAAATCCTGTACACACCACGTAATAATATTAGTTTAGTTTCTGAATTATAACTAGTCAGTTCTTCTCAGTATTTTGAAATGTTTTCAGTGTCCAAGGATTTTAGAAAAAAGATAAGTAATTAAATGTTAGTCAAAGGAGCTATTTTCCAAGTTAGCATTTGTGAATGGGAGTAGATTAGCTTTAATGTGATAAAGGCATCCTGAGACACCAGAGAGCATGTGTTCTGGATGAATCTTTCAAGGTCACCTAGGGTTATCTAAACATGAGACAGAAGTACATTTTAAAATATATTTATAAAGTCCACTTAGTAGATAAAAAGAAGTGTGCTTTTTGCCTTTTGAGATTACCATCATTTAAAAGTGTTTGTTCAGTCATTTTAAGGATTCAGTGGATTTAGAGTCAGAGCTATTTGAAAAACATGTAATTTTGCAGAATTTGATATTGTTAGTCTTTTAAAATTGAGGTGTTCTATTCTTTTTTTGGGAATCAGGAATAATCACACCAGAAAAGGAGCTAAAAGTCAGTGTGGGAGGGGGGACCCAGCCACTCCTGCTGGCGAAAGAAGAGGATGTTGCGACAAAAAGATCAAAACCTGCAGAGGACAACAAATTCTGTCACGAGCAGGTAGATACGTTTCTTCCCTTTGCTGTGTAAACCTGTTTATTATTATTATTATCGTTGTTACTGTTGTTGTTGACTATTATTATTATTATCATTGTTACTGTTATTGTTGTTGTTGTTGTTGCTCCTGATGGTTATCGAGCCCCACACTATTTCATGCTGTTGAAGTGTATGTAGATACTGTGATCAGCAGCATAACGAACTCTTGGTGTTACTTCTAATGTTCTGAAGTCATCCGAGGGCGTCAACTAACAGCAGCCATGTTTATTCCATATTCTCCAGTTCTTTCAGTGTCCTTATTGCAACTACAATAGTAGGGACCAAAGTCGTATCCAGATGCATGTCCTGTCACAGCACTCGGTGCAGCCGGTCATCTGCTGTCCGCTCTGTCAGGACGTCCTCAGCAACAAAATGCACCTCCAGCTGCATCTGACGCATTTGCACAGTGTGTCTCCGGATTGTGTGGAGAAGCTGCTTATGACAGTAAGGATACCGCATGTTGATGCACGTGTGACATGTTCTCTGCAAAAGTCTCAGTGCAAAATCTGTAATTGTTGGTTGAGGAATTTATTTTTTCTGCCCACTTAAAGCTCTCTTACAGACTGTGTTATGGAAATCACAACCAAGGCCCATTTGTTCTCTCTTTTGCTTCTGGAGGAAAAAAAAAATGATATAAGGCATAGCATATTCAGTAGCAAATTTTTTAAATTTTTAAAAAATGTTTATTTTTGAGAGAGAAAGACCGAGAGCGAGCAAGGGAAAGGGAGAAAGAGAGGGAGACACAGAATCCGAAGCAGGCTCCAGGCTCTGAGCTGTCAGCACGGAGCCCGATGTGGGGCTCGAACTCACAGACCGTGAGATCATGACCTGAGCCGAAGCTGGACGCTTAACCGACTGAGCCACCCAGGTGCCCCTTCAGTAGTGTATTTTACTGTCTTACTTTTTATCTGTTATGTTAACTAAATGACTCATGTGGGCATGCGGAGTTTCAAAATCTCTTGGTTATCATTTTAAAACAACAGACCTACAAAAACCTTCAAATCATAGTTTAAAAAATAAAAGAAGAATACAGCATCGCAACACCATTGATCTAAAATTCAAAGCGATAGCCTTGGCCTGTAAGATCCACAAAATGTCCCTGCTTTTGTTTGGAAAAATGTTAAGTGGGTTATGCTCCTGCCAAATGCAGATGTGATGGAGTCTGATTTCTGGGCTACATTTGACATGAACACCTGTGGTTCTCACAGGTGCCTGTGCCTGATGTGATGATGCCGAACAGTTTGCTGCTGCCAGCAGCTGCCTCTGAGAAATCAGAGCGGGACACATCTGCAGCCATCACAGCTGAGGCATCTGGGAAATATTCAGGTACGCCAGCCTGGGAGCAAGATCTAGGGGAAAACACGCTCAGGGGCACGCATTTGTGGGGACGATCCAGGATTGTTACTATCAAAGGTTTTTGTTAGTTTGTTTGTTTGTTTGTTTGTTTGTTTGTTTTTAAGCATAGAGGGAAAAAACTGTGGTGTTTCCAAGAGTAACAGTTTCCAAGGCATATTTTGGATCTATCTGTTCATCTGTTACTGCCCTCGGGGGACTTAAGTGTCGATGACCAAGAATAGTCTGTGTGTCCTAATTCCTGAACACTGAGGTTACGGCCCTTGATATCATGCTGATTGCAGCATACTGTAATTACCTTTGACTTGCCTTTTTTCCTCTCCTGAAATTCCCTGAGGTCGGGTGTGATTTCTTGTTCATGCTCGGCACCAAGCACAGTGCTTGGCACATAGTAGTTGCTCAGTAAATATTTCTTCAAAGAATCAACTAAGCGGAAATCTTTAGAGGTTCCCACCTAACGATATTTACTGGCATTTAAGCAGTAGGCTTTCTTCCGGTAAGCGACCTATTTGTGCTTTCTTCTACACAGGCGAGAGTCCAGTGGATGACAAAAGTGCGGCAGGTCTTGACGATTCAAAGGCTAGCGTGGAAATAAAGAGTGAGGAGCAGAAACCAACTAAAGAACCCATGGAAGTGTCAGACTGGAATAAAAATAGCAGTAAGGATGTGAAAGTCCCTGACGCTCTCCAAGACCAGCTGAGTGAGCAGCAAAAAAGGCAACCACTCTCGGTGTCGGACCGCCACGTTTATAAGTATCGCTGTAACCACTGCAGTCTGGCTTTCAAGACTATGCAGAAGCTTCAGATACATTCCCAGTATCACGCGATTCGGGCTGCGACGATGTGTAATCTCTGCCAGCGTAGTTTCCGTACATTCCAGGCTTTAAAAAAACACTTGGAAGCAGGCCACCCCGAGCTGAGTGAAGCTGAACTTCAGCAGCTGTATGCCTCCTTGCCCGTGAATGGTGAACTTTGGGCGGAGAGCGAACCTATGGCACAGGACGACCATGCCCTGGAGCAGGAAATGGAGAGAGAGTATGAGGTGGACCACGAAGGGAAGGCAAGTCCCGTAGGAAGCGACAGTAGCTCTATTCCTGATGACATGGGCTCCGAACCAAAGCGGACCTTACCTTTTAGAAAAGGGCCAAATTTTACGATGGAAAAATTCCTGGATCCATCCCGCCCGTATAAATGTACAGTGTGTAAAGAGTCGTTCACCCAAAAGAACATTCTCTTGGTCCATTATAATTCAGTTTCTCATCTGCATAAGTTGAAGAAGGTTTTGCAGGAAGCCTCCAGTCCTGTTCCGCAAGAAACCAACAGCAGCACAGATAACAAACCCTATAAGTGCAGCATCTGCAATGTTGCGTACAGCCAAAGCTCGACACTGGAAATCCATATGAGGTCCGTGCTCCACCAGACGAAGGCGAGGGCTGCCAAGCTGGAGCCGAGCGGCCACGTGGCTGGTGGGCACGGCATGGCGGCCAACAGTAGTCCCGGCCAAGGGATGCTAGATTCCATGAGTTTAGCGACAGTAAGCAGCAAAGATGCCCACTTAGATGCCAAAGAATTAAATAAAAAGCAAACTCCGGAATTGATCTCTGCCCAGCCTACCCATCACCCACTGCAGTCACCAGCACAAATCCAGATGCAGTTACAGCACGAGTTACAACAGCAGGCCGCGTTCTTTCAGCCTCAGTTTCTAAACCCTGCCTTTTTGCCTCATTTCCCTATGACCCCAGAAGCTCTGTTGCAGTTTCAGCAGCCTCAGTTTCTCTTCCCATTCTACATCCCTGGGACGGAGTTCAGCTTGGGGCCAGATCTGGGCTTGCCCGGCTCGGCCACGTTTGGCATGCCCGGCATGACAGGAATGGCTGGATCCTTGCTGGAAGACTTGAAGCAGCAGATTCAAACCCAGCACCACGTTGGCCAAACTCAACTGCAAATACTACAGCAACAAGCACAACAGTACCAGGCCAGCCAGCCCCAGCTGCAGCCCCAGAAGCAGCAGCAGCAGCAGCAGCAGCAGCAGCAACAGCAGCAACAGCAACAGCAGCAGCAGCAACAGCAGCAACAGCAGGCAGCAAGCAAATTATTGAAACAAGAGCAGACGAGCGGAGCCAGTTCAGACTGCCCTGTCCTGAAGGACGGGCCGTCTTACAAGGAGGCAGAAGAGATTGCTGAAAAGCAAGAAAAGCCAAAGCAAGAATATTCCAGCGAAGGCGAAGGACTCAAAGAAGGCAAAGACCTCAAGAAGCAAAAATCCTCGGAACCCTGCATCCCGCCGCCCCGAATAGCTTCAGGGGCCAGAGGAAATGCAGCCAAGGCTTTATTGGAAAACTTTGGTTTTGAACTGGTCATCCAGTACAACGAAAACAGGCAGAAGGTACAGAAGAAGGGCAAAAGTGGTGAAGGGGAAAACACTGACAAACTGGAATGCGGGACGTGTGGCAAGTTGTTTTCCAATGTTCTTATTTTGAAGAGTCACCAAGAACATGTCCACGGGCAATTTTTTCCATACGGAGCACTAGAAAAATTTGCTCGTCAGTACAGGGAGGCCTATGACAAGCTGTATCCAATTTCGCCATCTTCACCAGAAACGCCACCTCCTCCACCTCCCCCGCCTCCTCTGCCTCCAGCTCCTCCGCAGCCTTCTTCCTTGGGTCCCGTGAAACTCCCAAGCACGGTTTCCACTCCTCTGCAAGCACCACCACCCACTCCCCCTCCGCCACCACCCCCGCCCCCTCCCCCGCCCCCTCCCCCGCCCCCTCCCCCTTCGGCTCCCCCCCAGGTCCAGCTGCCTGTTTCTCTGGACCTTCCACTCTTTCCTTCCATTATGATGCAGCCCGTGCAGCACCCTGCACTCCCTCCCCAGCTCGCCCTGCAGCTGCCCCAGATGGACACTCTGTCTGCCGATCTCACTCAGCTTTGCCAACAGCAGCTCGGAATAGATCCCAACTTCTTAAGGCATTCTCAGTTCAAACGCCCGCGGACAAGAATTACCGACGACCAGCTAAAAATCCTGAGGGCTTACTTCGACATCAACAATTCCCCGAGTGAAGAGCAGATCCAAGAAATGGCGGAGAAATCGGGCCTCTCTCAAAAAGTTATCAAGCACTGGTTTCGAAATACGCTTTTTAAGGAACGGCAGCGAAACAAGGATTCACCCTACAACTTCAGTAACCCTCCCATAACTGTTTTGGAAGATATCCGAATTGATCCACAGCCCTCCTCTTTAGAACATTACAAATCGGATGCGTCGTTCAGCAAAAGGTCTTCTAGAACGAGATTTACCGACTACCAGCTTAGGGTTCTCCAAGACTTCTTTGACACAAACGCTTACCCAAAGGATGATGAAATAGAACAACTCTCCACTGTTCTCAATCTCCCCACCCGGGTGATTGTCGTGTGGTTCCAGAATGCTCGTCAGAAAGCACGCAAGAGTTACGAGAACCAAGCAGAAACGAAAGACAACGAGAAGAGGGAACTCACTAACGAACGGTATATTCGAACAAGCAACATGCAGTACCAGTGTAAAAAGTGCAATGTGGTTTTCCCCCGGATCTTTGACTTGATTACGCATCAGAAGAAGCAGTGTTACAAGGATGAAGATGATGATGCCCAAGATGAGAGCCAAACCGAAGACTCCATGGATGCCACCGATCAAGTGGTGTATAAGCACTGCACAGCGTCTGGTCAGACGGACGCGGCCAAAAACCCCGCTGCCCCTGCGGCGAGCTCTGGCTCTGGGACGAGCACCCCCTTGATCCCGTCACCCAAACCGGACCTGGAGAAGACCTCTCCGAAGCCCGAATATCCCACAGAAAAGCCAAAGCAGAGGGACCCCTCTCCCCCTTCTCAAGGCAGCAAGCCAGCCCTGCCATCAGCGTCAACCTCCTCAGACCCACCCCAGGCCTCGGCAGCTCCGCCACAGCCCCAGCCACCGAAACAACCCCCACTCGTCGGAAGACCTCCGTCGGCCTCGCAGACCCCGGTCCCTTCCAGCCCACTGCAGATTTCCATGACTTCTCTCCAGAACAGTCTACCTCCACAGTTACTACAATACCAATGTGATCAGTGTACGGTTGCCTTCCCCACTCTGGAACTCTGGCAGGAGCACCAGCACATGCACTTCCTTGCTGCTCAAAACCAATTCCTCCACTCGCCATTCTTGGAAAGGCCCATGGATATGCCCTACATGATATTCGACCCCAACAACCCGCTGATGACCGGACAGCTGCTGAGTGGTTCTCTGGCACAGATGCCACCTCAGACCGGCTCCTCCCACGCCACAGCGCCCGCGACGGTCGCTGCTTCCCTGAAAAGGAAACTGGATGACAAAGAGGACAATGCTTGCAGTGAAAAGGAGGGAGGGAACAGCGGTGAGGACCAACACCGCGATAAACGCTTGAGAACCACGATCACCCCGGAACAACTGGAAATACTCTATGAGAAGTACTTGCTGGATTCCAACCCTACCAGGAAAATGCTTGATCATATTGCACGTGAAGTGGGGCTGAAGAAACGGGTCGTGCAAGTCTGGTTCCAGAACACCCGAGCTCGAGAAAGGAAAGGCCAGTTCCGGGCAGTGGGCCCAGCACAGTCCCACAAACGGTGTCCTTTCTGTCGAGCCCTGTTCAAGGCAAAGTCAGCCTTAGAAAGCCACATCCGCTCTCGGCACTGGAATGAAGGAAAGCAGGCGGGTTACAGCTTGCCACCAAGCCCTTTGATATCAGCAGAAGATGGGGGAGAGAGCCCTCAGAAATACATTTATTTTGATTATCCGTCTCTGCCGCTAACTAAAATGGATCTATCAAGTGAGAACGAATTGGCTTCCACAGTGTCCACGCCTGTGAGCAAAACCGCAGAGCTGTCGCCGAAGAATCTTCTAAGCCCTTCCTCTTTTAAAGCAGAATGTCCTGAGGATGTAGAGAATTTAAATGCCCCTCCTGCTGAGGCAGGGTATGATCAAAATAAAACTGATTTTGATGAGACTTCATCGATTAATACAGCGATCAGTGACGCCACCACCGGCGACGAGGGCACCGCTGAGATGGAAAGCACCACGGGAAGTTCCGGAGATGTGAAGCCAGCTTTATCTCCTAAAGAGCCCAAAACTCTGGACGCTTTGCCAAAACCCGCGACCACACCCACCACGGAGGTCTGCGATGAAAAATTTCTCTTCTCTCTCACGAGTCCCTCTATCCATTTCAACGATAAGGACGGCGACCACGACCAAAGCTTTTATATCACAGATGACCCCGATGACAATGCCGACCGCAGCGAAACATCCAGCATAGCAGACCCGAGTTCACCGAATCCCTTTGGATCCAGCAATCCTTTTAAATCCAAAAGCAACGATCGACCAGGTCACAAGCGTTTCAGAACCCAAATGAGCAATCTTCAACTCAAGGTTCTCAAGGCTTGCTTCAGTGACTACCGAACTCCCACCATGCAAGAATGTGAGATGTTAGGCAATGAGATTGGCCTGCCCAAACGCGTGGTCCAGGTGTGGTTCCAAAATGCAAGGGCAAAGGAAAAGAAGTTTAAAATTAACATAGGGAAGCCTTTCATGATTAATCAAAGTGGAACAGAAGGCACCAAACCGGAATGTACCCTCTGCGGGGTGAAGTACTCTGCCCGCTTGTCCATCAGAGATCATATTTTCTCCAAACAGCACATTTCAAAAGTGAGGGAGACCGTGGGGAGCCAGCTCGATCGGGAGAAAGATTACTTGGCTCCGACCACCGTTCGACAGCTGATGGCACAGCAAGAACTTGATCGTATCAAGAAAGCTTCAGATGTGCTGGGCTTAGCGGTGCAGCAGCCAGGCATGATGGACAGCGGCTCCCTCCATGGCATCAGTCTGCCGGCGGCCTACCCAGGACTCCCCGGCCTCCCTCCGGTTCTGCTCCCTGGAATGAATGGTCCATCCTCCTTGCCTGGATTTCCACAAAATTCAAACAGTAAGTCCTTTCCAGGAGAGTCAGACTAATTAATAAGTTAATATTAGGCAGCCGGTCACAGGTGACCAAGGATGGGGTACATCTGGGTCTCTTTTCATTTCAGGAAGTGAAACTTTACATTATTTGAAATATATATTTTACTGGCTATAATTAAGAACCAGGAAGTGAGTCAACCTGAACGCATACAGAAGAATAAAGACTAGGTGGGTCATAGCAGTGTCTCAGAAATACATTAATTATCTGTATCATTACACCCTTAGGTCTTAGAAGTATTCTTTTTCTATAATCATTTTAATACTGATTTCAAATGGCATTTTAGCACAAACGTGGCATAATATTCGATATACATATTAATAAAGCAAAGCATTAAATAATACATATTTTGGATCTTAATTTATGTTCTTTCCAAGGAAAAGTTTTGTTTGGTTTTTGGGGTTTTTTTGTTTTGTTTTTTCTTCTTAAGTACCAGGAAGTTCAAAACTTCAAGGTCCTCTAGACACAGGAATTCACCTACGTTACACCTAACAGATAACAAACTTACCTTCAAAGTTTAATTCCTAAAAATATGACTTCTGTGATAATTTGCAATTTAGCATTGCTATAAGATTTTTATTTTTGTAGCATCAGTCGTTTCTTGTTATTTAAGTAAATTTACAGCCTTAGAAATATATTGATATTAACTCTATGACTTTCTATCCCCACCCCTACCCCAGGTCTATAATTAAGTTATAACTAAACTGTAAAGTCGTTTGAGGCAACCCCAGATGATGAACCCAATTCTGTGTTCATCAAGAGAAATAGAACTTACGCAGTTTCGATTTTGCGAATAAGAATAGGCATCCAATTATATTGGGTTGAAAAAGCTTGACTGTAGTGCACTAGGCAATCGCACAGCCAAACTCACTGTTTTATATGTTATATAAACATTACATATTATGCAAAACAGAAACAAAAGGGTCCTCTTATAATTTCTTCCTTAAAGTACGTTTTATTTTTCAAATTCACAGTGATGTTTTTCATACAAAACAAAGAAAAAACAGCGATGTCTTCCTTTTTTACAAGGACATTTTGACATTATCTAGAATGAGCTCATTGCAAATCCAGAAAGTTTCTAAAACACACTGAACTGTTTTCATTTTCACAAATTGGACTTTTACATAAATTTCAAACTTTTCGATTTCATCTTTCTCTTATAAAAACCAAAATTGCCATGTGATTGTGGGAAGATACTCCTATTTTAACTTTCAGCTTGGGAGACATGAAAACAATGATATCGAATGGCCCCTTGCCCAACTGCTGTCTCCTCTGGGTCCCCCGTCCCGAATGACTAATTGGCATTGGAGAGAAGCAGAATCAATCTACACATATGGGAATGTGCTCAAGAACGATTCTGCAGTGGCCCTCCCTGTAACTCTCCATAACTATCATACCAACTACTTTGCCTCTAAGTAGTATTTTGGGCTTAATTATCTGGGGGTTATTCTTGGGGCCTTAAAATGTGAGAGCTATAATTGCATGTTTTGTTTGTACATTTAAATTAAGTCAAATATAATTGGGTTTTTTTTTTAATGTTTTATTTATTTTTGAGAGAGTGAGAGAGTGCAAGCAGGGGAGGGGCAGAGAGAGAAGGGGACAGAGGATCCAAAGCAGGCTCCTTGCTGCCTGCAGTGAGCCCAATGTGGGGCTCAATCTCACAAACTGGGAGATCATCACCTGAGCTCAAGTCAGACACTCAACTGACTGAGCCACCGGGGCACCCGCAGAAGTAATTGTTTTAAGAATAATGCAGTGCTTGATTTTTTTTTTTTTTGCATACGAATGTGTTAGTCTTCCAGTCCTGTGTCACATATCACTGTGATTTTTGACACATAGAAAAAGGTCTTATGTGGAAAAACGCCTAGGATCAGTTATGTAAAATAGAGATTTTTCCACATAATGTCTGATGTGGAAAAGCTCCTATGGGCAGTTATGTAAAATTTACAGTTATGTAAAATATTAAATGAAGTATTATGAAAAATAGAGTATAATTTGATATTTTCCACGCACTAGGAACAGTTTAAGTGTCCGTGTTCATCTACAAGTCTGTTTGGATGGCTGCTGAGTGTGTAGTTACCCCCTATACGGCAGCCAAAGCATCTTGTTTTCTCTCCGCTGGATCACAGGCCTTGCTTGTAGAGCGGGTGCTTCCCTGACCACCCTTCTGATTTGTCACTCTGAAACCGGTACCCAGAGGGCCTATATGAGAGAAGGTGAGAAGGGAGGAGAGAAATGTTTACGAAATACTTAAATAGCCTACCCTTTCTCCTCATTCAACTCACCATAAATATAATTTACATCCTCCCCCCTGGAAAGGTGGGCTCTGTGTGTATCAGAGGTGCAGAAGGATGTTGGAGGCATCTCTTCCGTGAGCAGTATAAACGCATGGGGAACTGAGGAATCCGGTGCTATGAACTTGTTGCCTTATTCAATCGTGGGCCAAAACAGACCAGAGAGTGTTACAAAGAGAAAAGGTCCGTGAACATACTTGCTAGAATTTGCAACTTCTCTTGCATTTGTTCTTGTTTGCTATGGATTTTAAACATTAACACAGCAGAGGTACCAGCAGGACCCTGTCTGAGAACCTTAGTTCCCCCACTTACAGTTCACATCAGTTTTAGGCGAATTTACCTGCGGTGGGTAATGCTGAATCCTTTAATTATCTCATAGGGTGGAGGTGGGGTTCTCCATCTTTCTGTCATCATCTTTCTACTGTGTTATTTGTCATCAAACAAAAATCTCCCTCGCTTTATGGGAGAAGTAGACATACCAGCTAAGTGGAATCAAAAGGAGAAAATGACTTCCTAAGTAGAATATATCTGTGTTTCTCACATGCCCTGGGCTCTTGCAACCAGCTTGAAATACATATATGAGCAAACTTTGAGCTTATGACGTGTTCATCTTGGGCCTACATTAATGGGATTTCACTATAGAAAAAGCTTCATTTTAAGATACCCCATCCCTTTGAAGGCAAACCTGAGGGTTTTAATCCTGAAGAAATCACTAAAAAGGAACTCCACGGAATATGAGATGTGCCATAAAGTAATGTCTGATTCCAAAGGCTACACCCCAAAATTGATTTAAGTTGCAATGCATACGTTCAGTTTTAGTGTTTATCAACCTCGTTTCATCACCCATTTTATTCTATTTTGGGTGGAATGGCCCTTCTGGCTTACCAGCTTTAATGCTTACCTTGCTTCCAACAAATCTTCAAATTATTTAGTCTTTCAAGATCGTAAGAAGGCTCTTTCAGGAATAATATACATCATGCGTGCCTGTTTCCTGAATGATTTCCTGAATGATATTCCGACCCTCTCTTCAGTATTACTAATCACTATTACTCATTTGCTAATAAAATTAATTATTTTCTGCTTAAAAAAATTCCACATTTGTCTTTTTCTATCATGACCATATGCAAAAAGAGCAAGTGGCAATAGAAAAGCACATGCCTGTATACCTGGAAAAAATTAGAAAAAAATGAGAAAACTAGAAAAAAATAGAAAAATTTACATTTTGTCCTTTAGGATGTTGGCTTCCTTTGGCATTTTGCTCAAGATGATTAGAAAAATAACTTGATTTTCTATTTTTAACTTATTTACTTTGTCATTTTCAGCAGTGTCTAATTTTTATATCTTCCATTAGTGTTTGGAAATACTGTCTAACTCAATTTCCTTAAATGGAACTTTAGAACATGCCTTTTGCATTTTTCTCATACTTCAATATAATTTACCAGCACATTTGGGGTAAATCTAGATAAGAGTAATTTTAGCACAATTATCTTTGGCCCCATATACATAATAAGTTTTATTTTCACCTCAAAAAGAAATTTTCCCTCTGGGAAACCTAGATCAAGGAAACCTGGGAAAATAACTATATCTAAGTTCATTGTGAGGCAAGTATTTTCTTCCAAAAGCATAACTTTCAGGAAGAGGCAGCTGTTTCAGGAGAATCAAACCAAACAAACTAATGATAATAGGAGATTATCTGCAGAAAAATGTTTATCTCTCAGCGAAATTTCAAAGAACTGGAGTAGGAGTTAGGGAACAGGAACAAAACATCTTGAGCACTATAACTTGGTAACGGACTTGAAAATTAGACATGCATTTAGTTTATAGTTACTACCACTTATTCTGTATCAGTTTTTCTCTTCTGTTTCCGATGTTCATGCGTCAGTTGGCTACGGCCTGTTTTACGAGCTTATATTTTTGCTGTAGGCCCAATGTTCGTTGTTCATTACCCTTCATTTGCATCTCTTCTAAAATTTTTACTTAATAGCCGATTATTTAACTCAGATTACTCCTCAAGATGTTGAATTCCTGAAAACCCCTGCTGGTCTTTGACTATAGGAGTTAGGATTGCTATTACGGTCTTCTAAAAATTTTCATGGCATTTCATTATATGATCTCTAGATAGGAATGCGTAGACCCCATCTGATGGGAAAGGCTGGGTCCACAAGTATTGATCCATTTTGTTTTCTAACTACCACTGCTGTTTTAAGTCTTTTAGTTCCTTAAAATTTCTCATCTTAAATTTTATCATGTCAGACAGGCAAGCCAGCAATTTTCTTAGAGGTAGGGGGCAATAGCAGTTAGGTGGAGAGAGGTGCAATTGAGTATGAAGTCTAGTTGAGCTAGACCTAAAACTAAGGCTGGCTTCATGAGTAGGCAAAAGAAGCTGAGTACCAACCAACACAGTATTACTCTAGCAATGCAAGGAAGGTTCTTCTGTCCTTAATAAAGCTCCTTCCACCTGAATCACTCAGGCCTGAAATTCTATAATTAGATATTAATTCCTTTGACTTAATGAATTATCTTCTGTTAAATGGAAAATAGCATTGAATATCATGAAATCAGAATACTATAGATGGCAGAGAGAAACCCCAAATTACTTAATCCAGTGTATAACAAGCCTTTTCAGAAATAGGTATGTTCAAATCTTTGGTTCTTTTCTTGCAAATCAAATTTTATAGAGAGGCAAGTGGAAAGAAGCAAGGCCTAGTAGTGTAGGAATGAAGGTAAGGGACTTGAGGGTTTAGGTGCCCCCCAAACAACTCCATTACTTGACAGTGTTCTTAGGGCTGGTCTCTGTCCCAGGAACCTAAGAAGCCTATCACACCAAATTGGATTAAAGATTCAAGAATTCATTCATTCATTCCTACCATTCCTCTACAAATCTTAAACCATTTTCATTTAAATGTGTTTCCAATGTGACAACCATTCTTCTGTAAATGTAAATACTTGCTATCAGTTTCTCCTGGAATACAATGTTATTTTCAAGGAGCTCTTTCTTTCTTTCTTTCTTTCTTTCTTTCTTTCTTTCTTTTGCATTTTAAGTATTTGTATTTTTTAACTTTTGAAATTAATTCAATTAGACAGGAACTTTGAGTGGCAGCTATAAAATTTAGTTTCCCCAAAACCACATCTCCCATTGAGTCATAGATTTCTCTCTGTCAAGTCACCTAACAGCTTTCAGATTCAATTTTCTTACTTAAAAAAAAATGGAATTTTTAGCATCTGTCCCCACTTACCATTGAGGATATCGGGAAACTGTTCTCTGACATGATGGAAATTCCTTAGAGATTATCACTGATGCAACTACAGAAATTATTCCAAAGCAAGTCAGAGAAGGGTTGGGTGTGGTAAGGTTACAAAGAAGAGCAGCCAGTAAGAAGCTAGGCTAATTGACAGTAATATGATAATGATTAGGGTCAAGTTGAGAGTGATGTTGAGGACTTCAGCATATCTTGAACGTTAAGCCTAAGAAAGCTTTCTCAGCTGGGCGAAGAAGTCTAATTAAAGTTTTTTTTTTCCTAGCTAAAGAAATAGAAGCATGCAGTTTTTGTATCACTTGTTTTCCTTTCTTTCTTCCTTTGTTTCCCCTTCCTTCCTCCCGTCCTCCCTTCCTCCCTCCCTTCCTTTCTTTCCTCTTCTCTTTTCCTTTTTCTTTTTTTCTCTTCTCTTTTTTTTTTTCTTTTCTTTTCTCTTCTTTCTCCCAAATGTCGCATTTAGCATAGAGGCAAGACTGAACAATATTCAAAAGGTGGTTGTCTTAAATCTATGATCATTTTCTCCACAGTTGTACACTAATAATTTAAACTTGACTCACCTTCTCCTGGTTAGTTCTTCCATCAACCCGTTAGGCCTCCATCACAGCCCTTGTTCTGATTGTTTGGTAGTGAGCGTTACCTCCTTGGAGAACAAACCACCACCCATTAGGCTCCTAGTCTGTTCCTGTTGCAGTCAACTTTATTTGCCTCTAAAAAAATATATTCAGGAAAGGCACAGACTTTTACAATTCCCTTTCCTCTCCTGAGCTGTGGTTTAGTTTCTCACCCAACTATCCAGCTCATAAAAACGGCTCTGTAATAGGTTATTACTATCCACTACATTCGACGGAGTACTTGAGCCCAGCAGAGGTCTTTTCCACTAC